>NW_019397116.1:138863-234694 GCF_000591075.1 Eurytemora carolleeae
GGGGGGTGGCGCTAACGAATTTAAGATTTTTATAAATAGATTTTGTATTACCTTATTTGTGGAAATAATTTCAATTGCACTCTCCAGTCTCCGTTTACAGAATGCCACTTCCGATTGAATAATGTATTTATTCTATGACTGATTAAGAATAAAGAGATATTCAAAATTTTCTGTTGCAAATTGCAGTGAATTACATATTTCTGCTTGAGATGCAACGAAGGAAACTGTTAGAATTTTACAGTGAGAAAAAATATGATATTTTCCTAATTTTTGATCAGATAAATGTTTAAAGGATATACCATAATGCAGTGTGCAGTGTGCAGTGTGCAGTGTGAAGTGTGCACCTCTATAAATTGAAGGGTCACTTAAAATTACAACAACAGAGTTCCTTTACAGTTCCTTTACAGTTCCTTTACAGTTCCTTTACAGTTCCTTTACAGTTCCTTTACAGTTCCTTTACAGNTTATTTTCATTATATTATTATTATTATTAATTATTATTATTATTATTATTATTATTATTATTATTATTATTATTATTATCTCGAATTATCTATTTATCTGTCTCTTATTATCTATCTATCTATATTCCAATAATAATCTTTGTACTCTGGACTATAATGTCTATGCCTGGGAATCAAAGCAAAGAGATAGAATTTGCGTATTTTTTGCATTCTCTAAATTCTTGAGTTGCAACCTGGCAGATTGAGCTGGGGGAGGCGGGAGGGGGGTGATTTGTTTTGTTATCACATCATTGAAACCGGTTTCTTTATACGGGTCAGATGTTTCTTTATTCTAGCTATTCATTATTAATCTTACAAAATATCTGTCTGTCTATCTATTTAACTATCTATCTATTTATAATCTATCTATCTATCTATCTAATCTATCTATCTATCTATCTATCTATCTATCCATCTATCTATCTATCTATCTATCTATCTATCTATCTATCTATCTATCTATCTATCTATCTATCTTTCTATCTAAAGAGTACAAGAAGAACAAAGAGTACAGGAAGTACAGAGAGTACAGGAAGTACAGAGAGTACAGGAAGTACAGAGATTACAGGAAGTACAGAGAGTACAGGAAGTACAGAAAGTACAGGAAGTACAGAGAGTACAGGAAGTACAGAGAGTACAGGGAGTACAGGGAGTACAAGGAGTACAGTGAGTACAGGGAGTATAGGGAATACAAAGAGTACAAGAAGAACAAAGAGTACAGGAAGTACAGAGAGTACAGGAAGTACAGAGAGTACAGGAAGTACAGAGAGTACAGGAAGTACAGAGAGTACAGGAAGTACAGAGAGTACAGGAAGTACAGGGAGGATAAGGAGTACAGGGAATAAAGGGAGTAAAGGGAGCAAAGGGAGGAAAGAAAGTACAGGGAGTACAGGGAGGATAAACAGTACATAATAAATATTTTGTAACATAATATCTGTAAACCTGAACTACGATAACACATTATAACTATTTACGTTTGTAAACTTTTACGTAAAACAAATTATTCATTACAGCTTGGCTTCAAATGAATATCTAGTATGATTAGCTTAATCATGTGATATAGATAGCGACATAGGAATTGTAATTACGTTTATCAACTTTACCTTGTCAGATATAAACCTCAAATACATTAGTTGATAAAGAAACTCCGATTTGGGTGCTGCGCGAGAGGAATTGGTTCGGGTTGAAACATTCAAGCTGAGATAGTGCCCATTGGTTTGGCATTAATCGATTTTTAGCTAGTCCCTGTTGACATTGATAGCTGACGAGATCGTGCCCATTGGTTTGGCGTTGATAGAATATGAGATAGTGTCCTATTGGCATCAATATAGCTCATGAGATCATTCCCAGTGGTTTGGCATTGATCGATTAATAGCTAGTGTCCATGTTGACATCGATGGCTGACAAGATCTCGCACCCATTGGTTTGGCATTGATAGAATACGAGCTAGTGTCTGGTTGACATCGATAGCTCATTAGACTGTGCCCAGTGGTTTTGAATTGATCATGCAATTAATAGCTAGTGTCCATGTTGACATCAATAGCTGAGAGATCGCGCCCATTGGTTTGGCGTTGATAAATACGAGAGTGTCTGGTTGACATCGATAGCTCATGAGATTGTATCTGGGTTTAGCATTGACAACTATGTGTACCTGGAAAGATACGTGTTCGAGAACCCTTAATGGAGTAGGGCATTTACTACTCAGGGAGTGAAGGTTGAAGTTAATAAAACACAAAAACTGTTGTTGATAAATAATTCAATATTTTATATTAAACGCCCTGTTTTATCCGGTTTCTTTGTAGCTTTATGCTTTACCGTTTTAAAGTGTTTAATATTTATTATAAAGAACTTGATTATAATATCAAACTATGGTGGTATCATTAAACTTATAACTGTTGTGAATTGTGATAAGATTCAGGTTTAAATATTATAAAGTGACTCTTGTCGTTTGATTAATGTTTTGTATAGGCACAGACATATAGACATAAAAATTTCTAAACGATAAAAATGAAATGAAATAAATGCATGTCTTCAAAATCAATCAGGCCTATCTACTCATTTACCCTGAAAGTACTCCTATATACTCCTTGACACCTAAAAGTATTCCTTTCTTCTCCTCTACCCTCTTCTGAGAGTACTCCTATCTATCCTCTGAAAATAATCCTATCTACTCCTTTACCCACTTAAAGTACTCCTATTTACTCCTCTACCCTTTGAAAGTACTCCTTTCTACCCACTGAAAGTATTCCTATCTACTCCTTTACCCACTTAAAGTACTCCTATCTACTCCTCTACCCTCTGAAAGTACTCCTATCTACCTTCTGAAAGTACTCCTATATAAACTCCTCTACCCTCTGAAATTACTCCTATATACTCCGATACCCCCGGCCCCTGAAAGTTCTTTTATCTGTCCCTTTACCCCATGAAAGTACTTTTATCTACTCTTCTACCCCTTGAAAGTACTCCTATCTTTTCCTTTACGTCCTGAAAGTTCTCCTAACTACTCCTCTACCCACTAAAAGTACTCCTATCTATTCCTCTACCCTATAAAAGTACTCCTATCTGCTCCTCTACCTTCTGAAAGTACTCCTATTTACTCCTCTACCCTCTGAAAGAACTCCTTTCTACTCCTCTACCCTCTGAACGTACTCCTATATACTGCCATACCTTCTATAAGTATTCTTATCTACTCCTCTACTCTCTGAAAGTACTGTTATCTACTCATCTGCCTCCTGAAAGTACTCCTATCTACTCCTCTACTCTCCGAAAGTACTCCTATTTACTCCCTTCCCCTCTGAAAGTACTCTTAAGTGCTCCTCTACCCTCTAAAAGATACTTCTATCTACACCTCTACCCACTGAAAGTCCTCCTTTCTACTCCTCTCTCTACGCTCTGAAAGTCCTCCTATCTACTCCTCTCTCTATGCTCTGAAAGTCCTCCTATCTACTCTTCTCTCTACGCTCTGAAAGTCCTCCTATCTACTCCTCTCTCTACGCTCTGAAAGTCCTCCTATATACTACGCTCTCTACGCTCTGAAAGTACTCCTATCAACTCCTCTCTTTACGCTCTGAAAGTACTCCTATCTACTCCTCTCTCTACGCTCTGAAAGTACTCCTATTTATAACTCCAGTTCCCCCTACATGAAAGTCCCTATTTACAAAATGAAGATTTAATTAATCTTATATGTATATATGTATGTATTTCAGTTTTTATACTTCACATTTTATTATACTAAACATAATGTCTCACACCTCATGACGATCCTCAGAAGTTAAAATTATGTATATGTATAAATATAAATGTATATATTTGATGTTGTTTTAAGGCAAAATATATTTATATGGTTTACCAGTTGCTTTAAAATCAACATATTTAATAAATGGGATTGTGCAATGCACACAGCACAATTGCCGTACTTCACGTTCATTAAACTAATCAAAATCATATCTTAAGTCGTCTCTCTATTCCACATTTATATGGGTCCTGTCCCGGGCAATTTTCAACTTGATTCCTGAAAGCGAAAGTGTGGTTGCAAAGCTAAAACTCCCCCTCCCCTCTAAAAGTACAAACTAAGCATCCCTTGAGCCTTGACTAAATTTCACATCTCAGCACTTCACAGTATATATATATAAATATACAGTATATACAGTTTACATTGTCAAGGACGAATCGAATAAGTAAATTTCGGAATTTGAGTACATTTCCTCCTTACAAGGCCGGTAATAATTCTTATTGTATAGGGAGAAATGTATGGAAAAAATAAAGATAGTAAAATTACCGAATTTTGCAAATTTTCGATTTTTTCACTTTGGTTCATTGTGAAACCACTGACATTGGATAGATAGATAGATAGATAGATAGATATATAGATGTTTATATGATAGATAGTTAGATAGATATATAGATAGATAGATAGATAGATGTATATATGATATAGATAGATAAATAGCTATTTATAGATATAACTTTAATGTTATATTTATAACTAACTATATAGCGTTTAGTTATATTTAAAGATATCAAATAAAATGATAGAAAGATAGAATTAGGTTCATAGATAGATAAAGATTTATAGATAAATAGATAGATAGATAGATAGATATATAGATGGTTGTATGATAGATAGATAAATAGATTTATAGATACAAATTTATTGTTATATTTATAACTATATAGCATTTAGTCATATTTAAAGATATCAAATCAAATGAAAGAAAGATAGAATTAGGTCCACAGATAGATAGATATATAGATAGATAGATAGATAAAATCCAGAGTAAATTCATCCTTGTTCTAGCATTCAATTCAGAGTAAATTTATCCTTGTTTTAGCATTTAATCCATGGTGAATTCATCCTTATTTTAGCATTCAATCCGGAGTAAATTCAATCAACCTTGTTCTAGCATTCAATGTTTATTTTGGTATATTAAAACGAACATGAAGGTTTCCATTAGATTCAGAGTATCTTGAATCTTTCTTAAATCTTAGATCTGTAAAGATCTGATCAAATCCTAGTTTCCAGGAGGTTGAATCTGTTAATAAACAAACTGGAAGTATAGTTTAGTCTTCAAGGTTAATAACTTAAAAAACCTGTGCAGCGGTTATAAATATCTGTGTAAATTATAATTCATGTACTATAGTAGACGATTATATCAATACAATTAAGACAACTTTGATTAATATTTTGATTTATATCAAGCTGTTAAACAGCATGGATATATATAAACATAGAAGTCAAGAGAAGCTGTCAATTAAAAAAAGCTTCACTTTAATTACTTGTAAACTGTTAACTTAAAATCATGTTTGTTAACTATAAAAACTTTGTATTGATGTAATGCCTACTGCTTACCACTTTATTTATAATACTATCGAAATAATTCAGTTAAAAAAAATAATCTGTCATTTGTTGTATTTTTGTGTGATTAAAATACTTGAAATATCGCTATAATTAAAAAGTATACTTTTGCAGGTTTAAAAAAAAGTTGTTACAATAGTTGTTGGGAAAAAATCTACATGTATAAGACTTCAACAAAAGTAAAGTTAGTTAGTACGTTAGTGGGGTAAATCCAATGGTAAATCAAAGGCCAATATGTCTTGATGTACTTGACCCGGTCTTAAAACTTTTCACTGTCTTGATCCAGGTAAATGCTTAAAGGGAATGTAAGCATAATTTCAAGTGACACACCACGCTAAGATCTCAATGCCCGATTCACAACATTGTTTAGAATTTTATAAACTGATTATTTTCAAATGGGGGATCTCTACAAAAGTGACTTGCGCATTTCTACTGCAGGAAAAAATATAGGAATTTTTAAAATTAAAAGCTTTTAAACCTTGAAAAACGACAATATGTTTCACATGATTGATAGCTTTCAAGAGTACCGTTGTGAATCGGGAATTGCCATTTTTCAATAGAGGGTCACTTGAAATTACACTCACAGTCCCTTTAATGCTCAACCTGGTGTTAGTAAAGCAACCTTCTTTAAAACTGCATTTCAAAACTGATGAATTTCGACCTAATTGACAGAAATAAAGTGAAAAAGTTGAAAATAACATCATTTAAACTTTGAGAAGGAAAATCCATTCTTCTTTCATCAATGTATAATTGTATGCATTTTTGACAAACTCTAACATCTTTTACTGTGAACTAAAATTTACACATTCTAGCCCGGTTTGTTTATCGAGCTGTAACTTGCTTTGACTCTGACTATGATTTGAGATCATAGCTACAAGGTTAGAATTGCCATTTTTCAATAGAGGGTCACTTGAAATTACACTCACAGTCCCTTTAATGCTCAACCTGGTGTTAGTAAAGCAACCTTCTTTAAACCTGCATTTCTAAACTGATGAATTTCGACATAATTGACAGAAATAAAGTGAAAAAGTTTAAAATAACATCATTTAAACTTTGAGAAGGAAAATCCATTCTTCTTTCATCAATGTATAATTGTATGTATTTTTGACAAACTCTAACATCTTTTACTGTGAACTAAAATTTACACATTCTGAATCAAACATCATTCAGTATTTGGCTAAATAGTTTTTTAGAGCAAAAATCTTAATAATAAAATGTACGGTATGCTATGGTATAAGGTCCATGGAGACACTTCAAAGTTATCCAGATCTCAGTAATTTAGGTAACATTTTGTGTATTGTATTTATAATTGTCAACTGACCATATTTTAATCGATGTTTGTCCTTTAAACGTCAAAACTGCTGAATTAAACCGGTTCGAATTTTTTTGTGAGACCAATTACTCGACCCTATATAATGTCGTATAGACCAGATATTGTTTAGAGAGGATTACAGGTCATTCTTAATCAAGTCATTCTCATAGATTTTCTTTAAATTTTGCACACAGCTAGCATATTATGAGAAAACGTCAAATCCAAGTATAATGGTGGTTCTGGTGGTTGAGGTGGTTCATCGAGTTCATCTGTTTCGAATTTTGTATTTTAGTGTTATTTTTATAGATGACGACATTTGGAAACAGATTTGCTTTGATGAAATGCGCAAAATTTTATAAATTTCTCGCGGCATTGAGACAGCATGGCTCGGCCCGCTCAGTGTTACTTGTCGTGAGCTGTGACTGGCCTGCCAGCAAGGATAAAAGGAAAGTATTTCTAGAACTTATTATTCTTTGTGTTCAGATTATCAATGTCTACAAGATGTCTGATTATTGAGGCAGAATGCTGATCAAAGTCAAGACATTGACAGGTATGGATTATGAAAGGACCCAAGCACATTACAGAGGGGGCCAGATAAAGGTCATTCGTCATGGGGGGCTTAATGTGATGTAATAAAGTGTCCACAAAGAATTGCGTAACTGTTTTTTAGCAGTCAGTTTACTAGGAGGCCGAGCGCTGGGGCCATATGGCTAATTTTTTTATGTTTTATATACAAGATCAGTGTATAAAGTTTATGGGGGGGGGGTGTGTCCAATTATCGCTCAAGGAAACTAGGAATCAACCATCTTTATCAATCTAAATAATTAGGTGAAGAGATTGAGATAGATTTTTTAACCAATATTAAGATTGTGATAATTATCTCAATCAATATAAAGAGTGAGAAACGATATCTCAACCAATTTAAAGACTGAGTAAGATATCTTATACAATATAAAGATTGGGATAGATATCTCAACCAAGAAAAAGATTGAGAAACTCAACCAATATAAAGATTGAGATAGATATTTCAACCAATTTACCGATTGAGATGGATACATTAAACAATATAAAGATTGGGATAGATAACTTAACCAAGAGAAAGATTAAGAATCTCAACCAAGATAAAGATTGAGATAGATCTCAACCAATATAAAGATTAAAATAGATATCTCAACCAATGAAATGATTGGGATAGATATATTAAACAATATAAAGATTCAGATACGATATCTCAACCAATATAAAGATTGAGATGGTTATCTTATATAACATAAACATATAACATATAACATAGATATCTCAACCATCAACCAAGAGGAAGATTGAGAATCTCAACCAATATAAAGATTGAGATAGATATTTCAACCAATATACCGATTGAAATAGATATCTCAACCAATTTAAAATTTGGGATAGATATATTAAACAATTTCAAGATTGGGATAAATATCTAAACCAATATTAAGATTGGGATAGATATCTTTAACAATATAAAGATTGGGATAATTATCTCCACCAATATAAAGATTGAGATAGATATCACAACCATTATAAAGATTGAGATAGATGTCTTGTACAATATTAAGATTGAGATAGATATCTTATACAATATTAAGATTGAGATAATTATCTCCCAATATAAAGATTGAGATAGATATCACAATCATTAAAAAGATTGAGATAGATATACAAATATTAAGATTGAGATAGATATCTTAAATATTATAAAGATTGGGATATCTCCACCAATATAAAGATTAAGATAGATATCATAAACAATATAAATACTTAGGCAAAGAGATTGAGATTGATATCGAGCCTACAGACAAAGTTGAAAGAATCAAGGAAAGAGTTGAGGAAAAGGAAGGAATACCTCCACCACAACAAAGACTCATCTTCTCTGGTAAGAAAGATATTTCACTTACAAGAATATGCATTTACAGGGTTATTCACTAAGGATAAGACTTTAAAAACGATTTTACAGAAATTATGCCTTTTTCTGACATTCTTACCACAACTGTTTTCTTTTTTAATTGTTTTCAAATCGATCAGTGTAGTATATTGTAATAAAAACTGAGCGGTTAGCTTAAAGTTACTAGTCGTTAATTTATTCGAATCCTTTGTTGGTTACACTGTATAACTAGCGAAAGTTAAATGTTTAGGGACAATTCAACCCTTTTTTATTGTTTTTTTTTTTTCTATTTCTACCATTGCCAGACGTTCTTAATTCTGTAAATTGTGTACTCAACCCCCTCCCCTCACTTTGTTCATCAGGGGTGTAAATTTTTCCGAATAATCACTCCCCCCCCCAAGAAGTTTGCACGAAAGCGCCAACTTTTTTTAGGGTTTTAATCGCTGAAGGGGGGGGGGGAATTAATTAATTTTAGAGGAAAACTAATTTTAGTGTATTCTCCAAAAATCCATATTTGGGGGGACGGGATGGGGAGGGGGTAATTCTGAAAAACTAACCCCCATTTCAAAGCTCCTCAAATAAAAGTATTTTTTGATTTGCAGGGAAGCAGATGAACGACGAGAAAACTGCTTCTGATTACAAAGTTCAGGGTGGTTCAGTTCTTCATCTAGTTCTAGCGCTTAGGTTTCTACTTTTCTTTCTCAAACATCTTATGTTTAGGATTATCTGGTTTTTGTTTTGTACTTCCAAATAAAAATCATTTACACCCCCCTTCCAGAAGTTATATATGATTATTGGTTGCGTGATTTTTCGCTGATATTTTAGTTTTCTTCCACAATTCATCAAAAACATTCCCTGGTTTTTTTTGGGGGGGGGGATAATTCTTAAAAATATAGACCCCTGTTCCTAGAGGTTTCACAGTGGATATTGAGTATAAGCAATCAGGATTAGGGGTATCCAACTCAAAAGTTCTCATCACAGTACACTGATTTGTTCTTCCCTTTTCCTCTGATATTAATTTATAATTGAAGATTTTGTAATTCTTATTAGTCTATTTTTCAGAGGAGGAATCTAAGTTACAGAAACAATCCAATTAGGACAGAAAAAACAAGGTAATTATTTTCTGTTTTGTTGAAATTAATTTCTAAACGTATATTTCACCAACTTGTGTTCTGGCATTTTCATAGCAATAATTAATGAAGTATCTATTTTTATCTATTTTTTGTTATGTTTTATAAACTTGATCTTTGAAGTCAAAACTGTTGTATAAAATATGTCTTTTTGAACGTCAATAATTTATTTAAATCAAGTTTTACAATATTTTTTAAATATTTATATGATATCAGATGAAAATATTTTGAGATTTCTATATTTCTTGTTCTTTATTTTCTTCTTGTTCATACATCTTTCAATCATATTTCGGGTAATTTAAAAAAAAGAAAAGATTTTTGTTTTGAAATCCTTGTAGTTCGCCACTTTATAAGAAAGAACTATTTTTAGAGGATCCTGCTTTTTTTAACTCTGTATTTAATTGAACTAGTAAGAGGGTCAATTGCTTTTTTTTAGGAAATCTATATTGAATTGTTTATTCAAGAGTTGTATCTGACTAAGCAAAACACACACTCCTGATACTTTCTTGGGGGGAGGGGAGGGGGGTGATAACGAGCTTCTCATCCCCCTCCCAAGCGGGGGGGGGGCGTCTTCCTAGCCCCCATCTCTAATATCTAGATATTTTCCTTCCAGTTTTCCATGTTCAATTTTCTTCTTGTTTCTTGTTTCTACGCTTTGAGGCCTCGCCAAATAGTTAATGTGACATCGAGTAGTAGAGCAGGTAGTAGATATATAAGAGAGGTTTGTAGGAGCAAGGGTATAAGGAATTTCTCCCTGTTGTCCTTCCTGTTATAGTCTTTCTGACTAAATGGAATTTTAAGGAAAACCCATGCCTGAACCCCTTATGCAAAATAGAGAGTTGTAAGCCTTAGAGCCCTATTGAGAGGAATCTTCCACAGCAGTCCAGTCCTCACAGCTGGTCGAGTAAAAAACCGGTATTGTTGTGCATGGCGTGTATACCCATCAGGGGAGAAACTCCTTTCAGCTGAACAGGAATCAGCTGCACCAGGCTGAAGATGGAGTCTTGTTTTTTTCTATATTACATTCCTTACTCCCCGTAGGATAAGTCATGTATGCAACGAAATGCAGCGCTCCCCCAAACTGTTAAGCTGGGAGCACACTGAAGGCGGTATGCAACTGATGAAATAGGTCTAATCCACAACGCTTGCTTCCTAAAAAGATTGTAAGCGTAATTTTAAGGGGCCCTCCATGTAAAGATAGTAATGACCTATTTACAACAGTGCCCATAAAACCCAGGGAGTAAGGAATAGAAGGGAGATACAACTGACGCGGTTCGCCCTACCTTATGATTTTACATGCTTTGCAGACGGTACTCCATTTGTATAAGAAATATTCAGAATAGGTTATTGTATACGCAGTAAATGTACATCAGACAAATATTTCTTATTCAAATGAAGTACCGTCTGCAAAGCATGCATACTCATATGGTAGAGCGAACCGCGTCAGTTATATCTCCCTTTTATTCCTTACTCCCTGATAAAACCTTATCCTGGTGAAAAATGTGGAAGATAACTTCGTTTTTCCGACTCTAAAAGTGTATTTCTGTGAATGCTTAAAAGCCAGAAATGTGTAATATTAAGTCCCTTTTGCAAAGAAACCACAAATGAAAAAAAGCTTGAAGAAACAAAAACATGGATATCTAATTCAAACTTAAAAACAGGCAAAGCTTTCAAGGGTACCGTTGTAAATCAGGCATAGTCATTTTGACATGGAGGGTCATTTAAAATTACGCTTATACACAATACAGTTCCTTAATCCCGTAATATTTAGGTAGTCCAAGATGCCTAAGAATAAAGGAAAGGGAGGAAAGAATAGGAGGAGAGGAAAGAATGAGAATGAGGGCTTGAAAAGAGAATTGGTCTTCAAGGAGGATGGACAGGAATATGCACAGGTATATATAACCTCCCTCGGTTATTATGTAGTGAAGGGAGGTATATTCTTTTGACCAGTGCTTATATAAAATATAAACCAAAAACTGCAAAAAAAAACTTTTTTACTCCTAAAACCCAAATCTGAACTTTTGAAAAAAGCGATATTATAAAATTTACTCATTTCTGCAAGGTTTATCAAGTTTTAGGATAAAAATAAGCGAAAAAAAATGAAACAAAAAAAGGGGGGGGGCCACAAAACGTATTACTCTCCGGAAAATTTAAACAGTGTTTAAACATAACTTAGAATTGTCGTAGGAGGCTGATTTTTTGATTTGAAAATTATTTTTTTGTTAAAAAAATTCAGTAAATCTTAAAGAAATGACCTGGATCCGGATCAAGATCCGGATCCATTTTTTTCCAGTGCGGATCCAAGATCCGGATCCGCATCAAAATTAAATGGATCCTAAGCACGGCTTTTGACAAATCCCTCTTCCCCTTTTTATGTTGGGATAATAAGGAAATTTTTCCGCTGGAAAAATACATTATTGGCATCCATTGCCCAACGTTTCATACATTATTTAAAAAATAAGTTTGTTTGTTTTCTTGAAAGAATAATTTTTACATGGGAAATAAAATTTGTATCAAATCCTGCAAGATTATTTTTACCCCTCTAAATCTTCAAAAAACATTATTATCAATATTTAAATATTATTTACTATTAAGGTGACCAAGATGCTTGGGAACGGTAGACTGGAAGCGATGTGCTTCGATGGCGTGAAACGTCTGTGTCACATCAGGTTTATAAAGCATTATTTAGTAGTTCATGAGATTTAACGCATTTTGGTGGGTTATTTTTGGTCCCTTGAGCCCGAATCGTTCCATCCGTACTTTTTGCAAACATATAATGTCTCCGACTATGGCCGTCCGAAGTACGGTTAAACACGGACCCTCTTGTCGAAAAAAATGCACATTAAAATTAGATCTTGTGCTGACACCTATACTTTAGGTGACATCTGGCGGACAAACACAATAAAGTACTTAAATACGCCCGTCAATTTTGGACGATTCGGGCTTTGGATACCTCTTGAGTCTGAAAAAAAATTCATTGGGTTATTGGTGATTCTTTACGAGATACTAGGCTTTCAAGGGCGCTTTGCGCTCTCAAGGTTATAAATCTAGCTTGTTAAAGAAATCATATTTTCCAGCGTACTCGCTTAAAAACAAAAATCGAACTATTCTGTTTTTAGTGCTGCATTTTTAATTTTAATAATAAATGTGAAACAACCCGTTTTACATACAAACATACAAACAAGCGAAGTATATACAATGATACATATATATGTGCACTTGAAAGTATCCCCCAACTTCACAACTTCTTAGTTTGTATGAATGTATGTACTGGGAGATCTCATCGTCAAGGTTTTCCAAGAAACAAACATTCCAATCGATAATATTTTACATCATGAACATTTCAAACCCCGTGTGTATTTCACTAAAAATGACATCCTTTCTTTTGTTTAGAGGAAAGCTGAGGAAAAAGGTCTGGATCAATCAGTCGGATATTGTGCTGATAGGTAACCTTTGATAATGTATATTTGTTGTGTGCCAAAAAGGGCGTTTTTTATTTAAGATAAAGGGGGGATATTAAAAGACATGAGTTGTGCTGATTATGGGATTCGTGTGTTCTTTGAATAAGAAATTTGAATGTTTATTGATCAATATTTCTTAATTATTCAATATTTTTTAATTGCTCAGAAGTACATATTAAAAAAACTCTGTTTTTTTTTGTCTGAAAAGGGTTTTATTCATGAATTTGAACGAATCTAGTCAAGAATTATAATTCATAATTTATTCAGTTGGACAAAATTATTTATGATTTGAAGGGAGGAGGGGGTTATAAATGTTAGCACCTGTATTATAATTTGTACAATTGGAAATTTTTTTTGCTTGAAGGGTGGGGTATTTTTATAATATTGTTAGTACGTGTATTAAACTGTCTAAACTTATATCCTGGTTCTAGGTCTGAGAGATTATCAGGATGCCAAGGCTGATGTTATCCTCAAGTATTCAGGTAAACATGCAACTAGACGGATTCTCTAGTTCTGGAGTGGCATGTTTCATTTACAATGGTACCCCTTGAAACTTTTGTCTAACCGATAATGAATGATATATCCTTATTTTATTAGTTAAAACTGATGATTTTCAATAGCGGTTTCTCTTGAAAATTTATGATGCTGAGAGAGACAACGAAGAAAATTGTCAAAATATAACAATAGGAAATAACATCTTCCTCATATTCACTCGTTTAGTGGTTGAAATTTTAACTTTGTGAATCGTTATGTCACTTTTTAGAAAGAGGATCACTCAAAATTATTCTCATAGTTTCTATAAAATAATATTAATGAAATGTTGAGAGAATTTTTTTGTTTGTAATTTAGTCGCTTACTTTATGTTTTAGCTTTCCAGTACATTTTTCTGAACATTCTTTTGGGAAAATCATACTTACTTCCCTCTCTCACCTTGATGTTGGAATGTTTCTCGCAAAGCTTTAAAACGTTTTTGATGTTCTAATTAGTGAAATTTTGCACTTGTAAGAAAAGTTCATGGTCTTTTTGGGGGTAAAACTAAACTAACAAAGTTTGCGGGGTATATTTTTAACTACTCTTAATATGCATTAGTTGACACCGTTTTTATCTCCTATCCTTACATACATTCTACAAAAATCATCATTTAATTCAATAAATTGTCTTTTCGATTCTAATAACTGTTAAATTTGCAGCTGACGAGGCGAGAAACTTGAAATCCTACGGAGAGTTTCCTGAGTCCGTTAAGATCAACGAGACTGTCGACTTCGTCGGCGGGGATATGGATGACGATATCGAGTTCGACGACGTCGATAGCGATGACAGCGGAAGCGACGACAACCTGGGCGATGATATTGACGGTATTTAACTGAAAATATGACCGCTAGGTGTCTCCTTTATCCAGATGAAAACACAAATCAATTCTTCAAGACACCACCACAATATCTTTTACAAGCTACACCACGTAGATAGTAATTATTTTATAATTATTATTTCATGTCATGCTAACTTTTAATATTAAATCGGTTTCGGATCCTAATAAATATCTTTTTAATCATTTTGATTTGTTAGTCTTTGGTTTCAGATACAAATATAGAAAATGCCGGAGCAAGAAACTATTAGGAATGTTCGAGTCCGCATCTGTTTCTTGTTCTATCAAGTAGTAATGTCAGTTTTTATGTTTGTTGGTGTCCCTTGTGCTTTTGCCCCAAATTAAATGCTTACCCCCCATTTCAGACTTTATCTTCTCTACCGTAAGCATAAAACATCTTTCAGCTTCTCTCCTTGCCGCTTTATATTTCATTTATGACGGGCTTCACGATTTATTAGATAAGAAGTTTAAATGAATTATTGTTAAATATAATTTCGTAAATATTTTTTTGTACTATAATAAGCAAGCTGATCGACTGATATGTCGAGTACGATAAGATAAAATGATTTTCTTGAATCACTTACTGGTTTTGAGACCAAAATAAGAACGGAATTTCAAGTAACACTACAATAGAATTGCCTAATTCACAATTAAATCCTTAAAAATCTTTGTGTGATTAAGTTAAATTAGACATGATTATTTTATTTTTTGAGCATTTTTATTGCAAGAAAACAGTGTAAGAATTTTATCAGAAATGAATTATTTTAAGCAAGGAATAAAAACGTCATTATCTTTATCCTTATTGATCAGATAACGTTTTCAAGGCAACCGTTGTGAATCGGCTATGCCCTTTTTTTGGTTTGAACGGAGGGTCACTTAAAATTTTGCTTCCAGTCCCTTTAAAACTTTCCAAGGCCTAATTTAAAGAATTTGAGACGCGGCTCAAATTCATTAAATTCGGACGCTGACTGCTTTAATGCGACCGTTAACTTATTTGGGAATTTCATGGTAAACTAATTAGCCTATAAGCTATTCATTGCTATTAGTCTTACCGTTTAAATATATCTATGACCGAAGAAAAAGCCGATTTATCGTTTAGAATTCTAGCGACAAGGTATGACACTATTTAACCGTTTTTTTTTTCAGGAACAACAGCCCAATTAAATCTAAAATTTTACTTTCCGAAGATATTTATGACCGGAGAAAAAGTCGATTTATCGGTTAGAATTCCAGCGGAAAGGTATGACACTATTTCCAGACCGAAATATATTTTTAATATATGTGGAACTAACATCTACTTTTTTACTCTACAGAGGTTTGGTCCATCACCATCACCGAACTTTAAAATTAATCGTTTTTTTTCAGGAACGTCAGCCCAATAAGATTAAAATTATCATATTTTAATGACATCATGTGTCAGCCATTGTATAATAAAATATAAAACCTTTTGATTTTAGAATTAGGAGGAAATTAACGTTTTTCTTGTTTAAATATGATTTAAAAATCAACACGCTTATACAAAGACGACTTTCTCTCTCGGAGAAACCGATTCCTTGGTCAATAAATCACAGGGATTCTTGGGGAAGTAGGAAAAATGTATCAAACTATCAAATGTTTAAATTAAGTTATATTTTGAAAATAGACAATTAAAAAATAATTTTGAAAAAAATTAAAGATATCTACAATTAACTATTAGACAATACAATTTATTTAATTGTTTGAATTTTTTTAAAAAATCTATGACTATGACAAAAAGCATAAAATAGTGTAAATGCAAAGGTATCATACCTTTGCGCTGGAATTTCGAATGATAAATCGGCTTTTTCTCAGGCCACAGTTGACTAATAACAATGAGTAGCTAATAAACCTTTTTGTTTAACCCTCAAATTATCCAAATAAGTGAACGGTCCCTTTAAGCAAAACCAATAATATGATAACGTCATGTTGCATTGGAGCTAATACTTTGCGAGAAGTAAAATTATCATAATCTGGGGCTGAGAAGATTTTTAGGGAGCCATCTAAAATGTAGATTTTTAGGTAGTCAGACCAGCTGAAATGTAAAAACAAAAAGGTTTTTAAACCCAGTGTCATGCATGGAGCGGACTCTTGCATGAGGCGGACTACCCCTTAAGTTTTACTCATTTCAACAAAATGTTAGACATAAAAGAAATAGTTTGACATTTTCCTATATTTATTAATGTACTATGATCAAAAGTTATCTATTTCTCGAGTGAATATTAATTGTTTGATAATTTGAAAGGAAAACAACATTCAAGAGTAATAAACCTTTTATTGCCTTCACCCCCTTTGAAATACATTTAAGAACTAAATTTGTATTAATTTATGTCAACTAATAATGTTTAATGTTTTAAAATTTCTTTTAATGGATAACATTGTGCTAAAACGGTTAAAACTTTAGGGGTCGAGTCCACTCCATGCAGGACACCGGATCAAACCTGATGCATAAAGAGCCCCAGAACTGTACTCGATATGGTCAGTATTTTTCCTTAGTTGGATTCGATACATTTCTTTTTCACTAAAAAAAGTGATAAAATTGCCAAATACTAGATGTGTACAAGAATCCCAAAAATAATTTTCCTAACTCGAACTTGTCCCATCAGTTTCTTGGTCTCCTGGTTCGACGATGTCTCCAGCAGAGAGAGAGAGTTTATCCTCATTTTCTGGATCAGGAATATATTCGTTAGAACGTGCTATGTAAAGCAAACTAGAAACACGTCATCTTCCATGTTCAGATTAAA
Organism: Eurytemora carolleeae; assembly: GCF_000591075.1. Lineage (NCBI taxonomy): Eukaryota > Metazoa > Arthropoda > Copepoda > Calanoida > Temoridae > Eurytemora > Eurytemora carolleeae. The sequence goes on from NW_019397116.1 coordinate 156,161, forward strand.
GTTTTAAAGATACCGTTGTGAATCGGACATTCCCTTCTTTTTATAAATGTAGGTTCACTTGAAATTATGCTAACTTTCATTTTGAGATTTTTATTGCGCATCCCTCCTTTTAAACAAAGTTAGAGTTAGATAGCACGCTAATAACAATATGAACTTGGATACAGAGAATCAAATATTGAAATGATAGAAACTAAAAACAAGAAAATATTCCTGAGAAAAATTAAAACACAAGAAATCAAGGAATTCAATCAAAGCTTTAAAATTGACAAAACAGTCAAGTTTTTTGTTGTGTTTGACGGGATTTAAATTGTTTATTGATTTACAAATCGATTAATATTATTATTGATTGTTAGACTGACGAATGAATTTTATACTGTAATTTCTTGTTTCACAAGATAATGAAATTAATTACTTTTTATTGATTGCACTTTTGGTCTAATGTTTTGATTGATTGATTGAGTCAAAAACTTTTTTTATATCTTGGTTGGATGAATGGTTGGTTGGTTGGTTGGTTGGTTGGTTGGTTGATTGATTGATTGATTGATTGATTGATTGATTGATTGATTGATTGATGAAGGAGGAAGATCTGTTTTTAGGAAATACTGTAACCGTTCTCTCCAGGTGTGTTTCGTTGTTTTTCTTCCAATCGCACATCCCCCTAAATATCGGACTAATGTTTTAATATTTTATTTTATTTGTATATGATTTAAAGTCATTTGTGAGATTGTATTATTTGAAAATTTAATGATACTTCCCCCCCCCCCCTTAAATTATGAACGTATAACTTTTTTAAACAGGAGCCTTTAATGACTTATTGCAAGCTATGTGATAACAAGTTTATTGAATTCATTGTTTGCTCATTTTGAAAAATAACTGATCTTTAGGAAGTTGACGATTTTTGATTATGGCGATGAAGAAACAAAACTTAGAGTTGGAACAGTTCAACAATCCACACTAGCTCTCATTAAACCATCTAGTACCAGGTACTCGAGTTCGGAATCCACACTAGCTCTCATTAAACCATCTAGTACCAGGTACTCGAGTTCGGAATCCACACTAGCTCTCATTAAACCATCTAGTACCAGGTACTCGAGTTCGGAATTTTCGAAGAGTTAGTTAAACTAGGAGCAGATAGTTGAACCACTATGTGGTTGCCAACCAAAAGCTGATTCTTTCAAAAAAGTTAATGTTTGTGCTCCCACTTTACGAACGGGCACAACCAATGCACCCTGAAGAAATGACAAAGCTCTTGATCACTCGGATTAGAACTCTTGTCAGTTTAGAATTTATTTGTAGACTGTAATTCCAAAACAGGTGAAAACTGAAATATAAAAAAAAATTAATATTTTTTTTAAGAAAAGCAAAAGAAAGGTTTAATATTTGATCAATATTGGTTAAATATTTTTAATAAAATCCATGGTTTTAGGTAAAAAATTAACTTAAAAGTTTGCATTTAAGTTTTAAGAATGAGTTTTAATTTATGTGGTTGTGAAGATTTTTAAGTAAATAATTGTTTAAAAATTTACAAAAAACAAGATCAATATAAATGCAGATTGAATCTCGTTTCTCTATCTTCATCTTGAGTCTTACATCATCTATAGGGTTTACCGAATCGTCTCCAACCTATACAGTAAAATTTAAATACTTTTCTAGTGTGGACGAGAGTGCTCTAGTCATATACCTAGTTAAATCCAGCCACGATCAGGTTCCCCCCTTATGCATACGCTGACACACAACCCTGAAACGCTCTTATCGGAAAAAGCCTTTGTTCCTATTTGGTTTTTGCTTTATGGTTAAAATGCTTGTTGTTAATTTCAGAAAGAAAAACAAGGATTTTTTCTTTTTTGTTTCCTTCAATATTACGGTTACAGTGTCACAATAATGTGAAGAAAAATCTAGAAAAGCCACATTCTCATTTTGTTTCAGAGAAGCTGGAAAGATTTTGACAGAAATTTATAATAACGGGCTCACAATAGGGAAAGCTAAACTAACACAGCTAACAGGTTAAATTTTCATTTTTAAGGGAACGTTCACTTATTTGTAAACACATTGCCCCTTTTTTTGTTAATAAACTTTGGTAAACATGTCTCCAATCGCCTCAAATCCATTTTTGACGTCATTTACGGTTTACCATGAATGTTGAAAAAAACGGCAAAAATAAAGTTAAGGGGTTTATATCATTAGGGGATCAAAAGATAAATTTGACATCATGCAACTATTACTGATATTCTTTACCCCAAAGTGTCCTCCCCCTAATTTTCGGTGTACAAAAAAATCCAATCATCTGCGGAAAAATGATTTCCATTGAGAGGAGTTAAAAAATTATCATTGAATAGAATATATAGAATATATACCCTCAATAGGATGTTCATTGTTCAGATCTAACATTAAACAAGTTCACTGTTCAGGCGTAGCTGCCGAGTGTATATATGAAGAATATCGTAGTTCTGATATATTCCAGGATCTTGTAAATAGTGTTACAGGAGGACCATCTCTTGTACTAGGTAGGAGTGTTATAGGAGGACCATCTCTTGTACTAGGTAGGAGTGTAAATAGTGTTACTGGAGGACCATCTCTTGTACTAGGTAGGAGTGTAAATAGTGTTACAGGAGGACCATCTCTTGTACTAGGTAGAAGTGTTATAGGAGGACCACCTCTTGTACTAGGTAGGAGTGTAAATAGTGTTACAGGAGGACCATCTCTTGTACTAGGTAGGAGTGTAAATAGTGTTACAGGAGGACCATCTCTTGTACTAGGTAGGAGTGTAAATAGTGTTACAGGAGGACCATTTCTTCTACTAGGTAGGAGTGTTATTGGAGGACCACATTATGTACCAGGTAGGAGAGGGGGGGAGGACCATCTCTTGTACCAGGTAGGAGGAGGGGTGGGGGGATATATTCTAGGATCTTGTAAATATTGTTACAGTTAGGGATGCTAGCTATTTTCCCAAAGGCATTTTCCCAAGTGACTATTTCCCAGTGGCAACTTCCTAAATGTTCAATTTTCCGTGCGGCGACTTCCTATAGGATAGGTTAGGCCCTCTAGGTGCCATAGGCTGCAACGGGGCCGAGCGTTACGGCTAGGATAGGGAAAGATTAAGGGACTGAGCGCTGCAGATTTGGGAAGTTGCCACTTGGGAAATTACCCTTGGGAAATTGCTGCGTGGGAAAAAGCTTATGGGAAGTATAAATCATCGAACTAGGTAGGAGGAGCAGTTGTATTAAATTTGCAAATTTTGATGTATAGGAATTTCTAATTATTTGTTATTTCTAGTTTTGGTTGGGGAGAATGCCGTAGAGAAATGGAACTCAGGGTTGGGAAATGTGGATCCGCAGTTAGATAGAGATAATAATTTAAACAGTATCAGAGCAAGGTACAGTCCCTTTACTGTTCTTAATCCTAGTCCATGGGTTCATCTTTAAATACTCCGGGTGAACAATGCCACTTTAAGAGTATAAATCTGCCAAAAATTGTATTTTAGTTCATACAATCTGCGGCAAGTATTGTCTTGGTCCATAAAATCTGCCAAAAAGTAAAGTCTTTCTCCACAAACATACAAGATGAAAGTCTTTAAGTTGTCTTTGTTTTATATTCCTAGGTTTGGTTTGAATGAGATTGAGAATGTTGGATATAGTTCAAGCTCTGCAGCTCAAGCTCAGCAAGACATTAACATTTTCTTCCCGGATAAACCGAATCCAAATCCAGGGCTCAGGTACAAATTTTTTAGAATTTTTATTTAAATAAGATTTTTATCATTTCACTCATTTTTTTTATTGTTTCTGCACTGCAAAACATATACATATATTTGAAACTAGGAGTGGTGAGGATACGGTAAAAATACTTTGCCAAAAAGAGATTCAGAGTAGTTCTTGTTAAACGCTTACATATGAAACAAAAAGGTTGAAATATCCTTATTTGCTGCCTAAAAATTGACATAATCGGCTTCGGGTTCTCTTTAAAGCAGATAAATGATTTCGATAACGCTGACTAACTTTTGAAACTGTGAAACATCTTTTTGATTGAAAATTCCCGTATTTACAATCGATTGATGAATTATAAACACATTTTTATCAGCGTTGAAAACTTTAGATTGGCGGCATCTGCAGAGTTTAATAATACTACTTGCTGTGTCATCATGCCACACGCTGTCAAGGACAGGTACAGTACAGTATAGTACAGTACAGTACAGTACAGTACAGTACAGTACAGTACAGTACAGTACAGTACAGTACAGTACAGTACAGTACAGTACAGTACAGTACAGTACAGTACAGTACAGTACAGTACAGTACAGTACAGTACAGTACAGTACAGTACATGCTTCACAAGCTGAACTCTGGGAAAATAGATGAGCCGAATCAGTGAGGAAAAATGAAAAGGATATAGCCAAGTCGTGTATCAAAATTATATATCGAAAACTCAATGGCTACATTATAAATAGAACATTTTCGGTTATAAATATTAAATAAATACAGCTCTTTTATTCAAGGCGAGTTGGAGAAATAGTGGATGCTATTCAGGAGGCCGGTTTCAGGTAAAGAGACGCCATTTCCTTTTTTGTAAACGCTACTTTGTCTTGAACACATCCCATTATTATAGATCTTCTGTTATTTTCTACCAACAATATCCTCCAGAGTTTTAAGTAATTATTTAACGTTAAGGTATAACCAATAGCATTGAAGAAATGTCTTTAGATTTTAGAAACATTGAAAACGTTATTTAATTATTTTATTTTAGGATTTCGGGATTTCAATCTTTTAATCTTCATTTTGGGAAGGCAGAGGAGTTCCTGGAGATTTACAAGGTAAACAAGGAATAGAGATTTTTCAAAGTTTTAACGGGACTGAGTACGAATTTAATGAATTTGTGCCGCGTCTTAAATCTATGCTCAATTTTACCTTTAGGAACCAGGTAATAACTACAAACATAAAGAGTTGAGCGTAGAACTCTTTTCTCTTCGGCTCACCTCAATTTGCACTGATTTAATCTTTGTATATATTTCAGGTAGGCAGTTTATACAGGACTCAACCGTGAACTGAAACACAATAAATCAGTTCAGGGTTAATTATATGCATGACAATAATAAAATTTTAGCCTTTAAAATAAAACTTTCTCCAGGTTAACTATTAAATTATTTATATAATAAGAAAACAAACTTACAATGTTGATTTGTCCAGAGGTTTGTAGCCTATAGTTCATTAAATTGCACCGCAGTCGCGAACAGGATAACTAAAAATGAGCTTATTTAGTCCAATCGAAGTTTTCATGTGTCACTTCAAATATCCTTTTTCAAGTGGTGACTTTCTCACATTTATCACAAGCATCGTGATTTTTTAGATTTATTACCTGTATTTGATCTAGAGGAGGAGCTAGACCAGGGATACAGAATTAGAGCCCTTCCGTGGAGGTATCGGAGGGGAGCAAGAGTTCTTCTCGTCGGAGAAACTAACGAAGAAGGTACAACTAAGCCAAAGTTGTGCAGGCCTGGTACGTAGAGGTATAACGAGCCCGGAACTATTTTGAGGAATCACAACAATCACAATTATCTACATATATTTTATAAACCATCCGTAGGAATAAAAACTTTGCAACGTTGTGTAAAGAGCATTCAACGTTTATTAGCCTTGGTATTTATTACGGATGATTTATAGACCTGGAGAAAGAGACACAATTTCAGGTTAGAAGGGGGCAACTAACCCATTGTGTTCTGAAAGATAAAACTCATTATTTACAGTTTTTTGAGGCTTTAGACTAGGCTTTAATTAGGCTTTGGCGAGACAGTATATAGGTTTTGGCTAAATATTATATATATATGTTAAATCATAAAACATTTCAACCATAAAACTCAGGTTCTGCATTGTAAAACAAAATCAGGTTATTCATTATAAAAATTGGCCTTTATATAGTTATACATCAAAAATCTCAATTAATTATATAGAATTGAATATGTGATTGATTAATAGGAAATTGTGCTTGTAGAGTTCCGTGTTGATTGATTGTTTGCAGAGAATTCCCTGCTGAACACACTGAGTAACGTCTTGTCGCTGAATACCCTGAACACACATTAGTTTATAAAGATCCTCAGATCTTACAAAATCCCCCAAAAGCCGGTTTCAATTGAGCGCCTGCTTAAATCTTGAAGCATTGAATACAATTGTAACCAACTATGTTTGAGTCGTGTCTTACTCTCAAGTTTAAGCCGCGGTTCAAATTCTTATAATTCGGCCTCTGGATTAAGAATTTGTTGAACACAAAAAACAATTTAAAATTTAAAACAATGACGATCGGATTACTTTTACTGCAGAATATACTGGCAAAATAGAGAAAGATTTATTAAAAAAAGCTTTTTATGACATTGATTTTTTATTGTCATCCATTCGAAAAACGTCTCCTAAGTCCTAAAGGAATCCTAAAGAATTTCTCCACAATCTGCATTCTTAATTCAACTACTATACATTACCGGTCATTCCCTTTAGAAGCTGTACCTGAGCAAGAGATGTCCATCAATGTCCTTTTTGAAATTTTCAATTGTGGTTTCATTTTAAATGTGACTTGCGCCGATTTCTTCTTAGGAAACAACAAGGAAATTGTCAGAATAAATCATTCTTCAAGCATGATCAAGGCCATGCACACGGCATGCCCGCATCTATTTAAATGAAGGATCACTTAAAAATTAAAACTACAGTCCTTTTAACCCGTTTTAAACTGTTTAGAATGTTGTTGACTACTACGGTGATATGGTGAAGGAACTATGTTCTGGAATGTGTATTGCTTTAGGTAATTTAATGGACATTCTAGCGAGCCAGGTCTGTCCTGGCCGCAGTATCAGCCCTAGCCTTGTTGGTCCTACCCGCAGCTTTAGCCCTAGTCTTGTCTGTCCTGGCCGCAGCATCAGCCATAGCCTTGTCGGTCCAGGCCGCAGCCTTAGTATTTATAAACCTTTTATTCCAAATTAATTAAAATGGCCGAATGACTTTAAACATTTTCACAATTTAAATTGAAACATTGAATTGTTCTTAAAAAAAGGTAAGAAATCTAAAATTTTTAAAGATATTTACCTGTGTTCAAATATTAATAATTTTAGTTTCATTCCATTCCACCGATAGCGTTTAAATTAAAATTAAAGTTAATATCAACGTTGAAATGATCTATTTTACAGAAATCGCAATGGAGACGGAGGATAACCAAATAACTAATGGTTCTACTGTTGAAACATTCAGAGAGTTCACAGGTAAGTAAGCCTGAGAAGATGGGAGAGGAGGGGGAGGGGGGATGGAATATATCAAGTGACCAATTATTATTAAAAAAACTCGAGGCATGTTGGTTTCACAACGCGGTAACCTCTAAATCTGTTAAAGTAACAATAATGAAGATATCGGAATTTTTCTATTTAAAAAATACTCTTTTAGAGAAACCACAATTGAATATAATAAATTTACGTCTAATTCATCCTTGATCAGACAGAAGTTGTCATGGGTTCCGTTCTGTATCGGACATATGTAGCATATCAGGGAGAGATTTTATTCTGAAATATTTAATTAAAATCCTAAAAAGTAAATTATTCTGATTCCAATCTATAACACGAAACATACTTCTTTAGGTCCCAGAGATCCTGATATAGCTCGTAAGCTTCGCCCCGGTTCCCTACGAGCAAGGTTTGGCCTGAACTGTGTACAGAATGGAGTTCATTGTACAGATCTACCAGAGGATGGACCTCTAGAGATTCAATACTTTTTCAAGGTTCTTCAGTAGCATGCAGTTACGCAGTACCAGCGCTTAGAATTTAGTTTTTGAATTGGATCTGCAACATTTGAGCTTTCTGGATCCGGACTAAATAAAAAACATTAATCAAGACTGCAAAAAAGCACCATCACTTTTTGCTTTAAAAACTCAACTGTTTTTCAGTTAATGGGCGATAATTGAATTCTCCTGAAGGTCAATGCTTTATCTAGATCGGTTTTTAATCTACATAATAATTTAATTAAGTTAATCTATATCCCGTCAAGTGCGAAAACGAGCAGCCAATCAGAAGCAAAAGAATTTTGCGTTCAACCAATGAAAGAACAGAGAATCCAAAATCAAGGGATCAAACAGATTTAAAATCCTGAAGTGCCCACTGTGGATATCGAGATCAAGCTGTCGGGATTATGGATATCCATTCAATACAAAAGTTCCCAGCTCTAATCTCTGAATTAATCCAGCAACAAATTGCGAAAAAAAGGATTTTGATTCTTATGCTTGTTAAAAAATGGATTCAAAGCATTTAAAATGATAAAAGAAAAAATTTCCCAGCACCAAGCTTCGTTCTCATTTTAGGATTCCAAGTTCTTTTTAACTTTAATGAATAATTTGTCATTCTAATGGTTCCATTCTTTCAATATGTCTTTGTATATGTATAGCAAAGTTAAAATAATCTTTTTTTTATGATTATTTCAATGTTTTAGTAATTAATTATTCTATGTACCTGCTGAACCAAAATCTGATCTCGGTAAAGAGACTGTTCAGGAATTTATATAGGCAAAGGACAAAATAAAAAAAATGATGTTAGAAAATAGTTTTACTTCAAACCGGTTTTTAAAAAAAAATCTCAAAATATGTCATGTTAACTTTTTAAGCAAGAGAAATCAGAAAATCTTCTAAGTATTGTAAATTTTTTTTGAAATCCTAAAACTTTTGCTTACAAATGCCGACCATTCTTCTAAAAGTTGGTTATAGTTAGAAGTGATGCTTTTAAATAAAATCAAGAAGTTAGCGATTGTGCAACAGATCCCTGGTGTTAAAAAATTTCATGAACTTTTAAATAAAATTTAATAGTCCAATATTGTATGTTTACAAAGTAATTGTTGTACCTGTACCTGCACTGTTTAAATAATTTCCGTCCAAATTTAAGTAAAACGTTTATATATAAGGAGAACGTCCCGGAACTAAGTTTAATTTTGAACTGCCTACTGCCGGTAGTAATCCTTCCTTAATCTTTAACTTTGAGTCGGTGGTTCAAATTTGAACCGGCAGTAGATAGTTCAGCGGACTGGCTCAAATTCATTAAATTCGGCCCCAGAGGACAAAACTCTTGTGTTTGTAATCCAAGGATCAAGATGGTATCCTTTGAATTAAATTTAATCCTGTTGGATATCCTGTGGTGACCAAATTCGGATAGAACTACTAAAATTGAGGGCTCCAGACTTAAACACCTATTAAAAAGTTCATCAGTGTAAATATGCAATTTCCATCATATAAATGTATTTTACATCAGTGAATACACATTTCTCATCAGATAAATGTTACTTCACATCAGTAAATATACAATTCACATCAGTAAATATACAATTCTCATCAGTAACTATACAATTCACATCAGTAACTATACAATTCACATCAGTAAATATACAATTCACATCAGTAACTATACAATTCACATCAGTAAATATACAATTTACATCAGTAAATATACAATTCACATCGGTAAAGATACAATTTACATCAGTAAATATACAATTCACATCAGTAAATATACAATTCACATTAGTAAATGTCACAATGAATATCGAGATCTAATTTAGGGACCTTTCACGCAAAAGTTTTGACTTGAAATTAGGATATCATATGACAATTGAATATGAATATAATTCCATGTAATTTCAGATAATTAAATGGCCGAAAAATAGATTCTGTTGATACATAAGGTAATTTAAATGGTATGTATGGATAAGAAAGGGTTGATATTATAATTGATGAATTGATCCTTAGAGTACTTAATTTATTTTATGAGTATGAGATACTTTGCTTTTAGGGCGCTCCGCGCTTCCTTTCCTGAAAATCAATCATTTTAAAACATTTTAAAATTTTAGCAGATTTTTCTTTTAGAATTGGTGCGTTGTAAAAAAATCCAACTATTTTCCAGGATTATTTTACTCTCCAAATTTGATGTTCCATTAACCTTCCCTGGGGTCATGTGAGGTCCCTCACAAAATGTTGGCCCGATCAATTCAGCCGTTTTGACGTTTATCGGTTACAAACAAACATACCAGACATATATATATTTCATATTTAGATGAGACACACTCAGAGATGGGACTTTCATGGATAAGACATTTTATAGACATGCCAATTAATAGGCAGAGAAAAATCTGTTTTCTTAGATCCTTCAAACAATAGTGTAAAATAAAATTAAGAATAATAATTTTAAATAGAAATAAAAATCTTCTTCGTCCTTGAAATATCTTATCTATAAAATATCCTGTCTATTAAATATTAGGTTTATGAAATGTCTTATCTATAAAATATCCTGTCTATTAGATATTAGGTTTATGAAATGTCTTGTCTAAGACTTGTCTTCTCTGAAATTTCATGTCTATGAAACATCTTATCTATGAGATGTTCAATGTGAATGTCCAGCTCTTAAATGCCATGTCTAGTCCTGTCTATTAAACGTTCTGTGTACGAAATGTCCATCTGTGTATCTATCAAATGTATTTCTATGAAATTTCTCAACATAATATATTCACAATGAAAACTTTTGATTTGAATCGATTTAATCCGTAAATCTGGACAGAAATGCAACCTTTTAAGGTTATAAATATCCACCAGGATTCAAGTTAACTCGCCAGACTACAAAAGCTAAGATTTGGTGATTTCTGGAGCGATTAACATTGCACAAGTTCAGCCCTAAGACCTTAGCTGAATAAATATATTATTTATTGGTCTAACTAAATTTATATCTTTTTTGTCAGATTTTGTATTGTCAGATCTTATAAATTTTTTTTACTTCAATTATGGAATATTTTATTCATGTTTTGATATCTTGTTGATTAAATATTTTTCCAGACGCCAATCCTTGAAATTTATCTAATATTTGTGTGGCATTTTTCTATTCTGTAAATTCTGTAAACTTCCTTCATTGTCTCCGAAGTAAAAACACGTACAATTAACAATTTTTCAACTTGACAATTAAAGATATTTAATTCATCTTTAAACCAACAAAGGATTTTAGGGTGCCAATGTAGATCGGGCATACAACTCTTCAAATAAATGATTGATATTAAAATTACGTCAACAGTCCCTTTAGTATTAAAATTACGTCAACAGTCCCTTCAATATAAAAATGTTTCAGACATTAGTAGTGCTGAGATTCAACAGATTTCTGTCCAATCTGAATATACCGAGGTAGTCTAGAATTTAAAGTTTACACTTACAGTAGTCGTATAAATCAATACAATGAAGACGACTTTCGATTTCAATTTTGATAATTCTACTAAGCTTTAAAACAGCATGGATACACATAAACATGGAAATTAAGAGAAGCTGCCAATTAACAGCTTTTCTTTGTTTACTTGTAAACTTGTTATATGAAAAAACTTTAATAGAAAAGTCGTCTTTATTGTATTGATATAATCGTTGACTACTGTATGTCATTAATGGAAATATAAACAAGAAGGCCAACTTATATTCCAATACGGCTGAACTAAGTGAGCTTAATTTCTACGCAAAATGATATTTGTTTGTGTTAGGAAAGAGTTAGTAATATAATATATTATTATTTTATAATAAATCTCGTTACGGGTTTTTGAATTACAAGGATCAGTGCTTGATCCCTTATTTTTGGTTATTCCACCGACCACGGGATTTAATCCTTTGGACGACTAGAAGATACGGATTAATGCTTGATCCAAGGATTAACAACACAAAAGTTCTGACCTCAGAATAATTGTGCTGAGCAGTTCCAGTACAGGCCCAGGGTGTCCCAATAAACATTTCAGAGACAAATTATACCCATAATTATTGGGACACCCTGTAGTTGTTAGTCAACTGATTTTTAAAATTTAGAATGTCCACGGATACTCGGCTACGAAAGAATTCCACAATGCCGTCCAGCTGGATCGCCGAGAAGGAAAATTCATTTAATTTAAAACAAATTGTAAAGGGTCCGCCAAATAACTTCTTTTTTGAAAATGTTATAAAAAACTACTGAATATTTTCTCAAATTAATTTTTTTATTTGAAAGTACAATCCTTCCGGTTAATCATGGACAATAATTTCATTCAAATGGCCGCCTCGGCTGGCCATGCAGTAGCCTACACGATCGGTACAATTAAGCTACACTCGATGTTTTGTGGGGTGCCCTCAAAGATAAATGTTACGCCGACAAGCCAGAGACATTTGACGCTTTAAAGGACAATGTTCGTGAAGCCATTGGTGAAATACAGCTGTGCACACAATCGATAATGTGCTTAAAAATTGGACCGATCATGTAGGCTACTGCATGGCCAGCCGAGGCGGCCATTTGAATGAAATTATTTTCCATGATTAACCGGAAGGATTGTACTTTCAAATAAAAAAAATAAATTTGAGAAAATATTCAGTAGTTTTTTTAATAGCATTTTCAAAAAAAAATATTTGGCGGACCCTTTATAAAAATATATTGCACACAATATCAGTGGTAACGTGAAATTTACTGTACTTAACTTTAACACAGCATCAAATGTACAAAGTATTCATTGAACACATAATTAATTTACAGGTGTATACATTTCAATATTTCAGTAAAGTAATTTCACATCAAATCTTATGTACACACAATTATGTGAACAAAATGTTACATCTACACAATATTTAAAGTGAACAAAATCAAACAAATTGTACACAAATTTTTATGAAACCCAAAATTAAATTGTGTGCAATATTAATTATAAACAAATTGATTGTACGTTAAAAGCTGATTTGATAAAAATAAATCTTGAAAGAAAACTTTTTATTGAAATTTTAGATGCAAAGAACTCAAAATTCATTTAAACAAAAATATAAATGGAAAGGAGAGAAAGTTGAAGTTGAGTTTAGAGGCACGAAGAAAGGTAAACTATTCCTATCTTCCTTTAAAGGGACTGTGTGTGATTTTAAATTACTAGATGGCCATGTTCTTCTATTCTTATTTCATTCCAACGTGAAAACTTAAGTCTAAAGATAAGTATTCCTAAATATTAGGAATACTTATGAGGTAGTACATATTTACCTCTAAAGTATGATATTAAGGTATTTACCCTTGTGGGAGTAGGTATATACCTCAAAAGGATAATATTTAGTAATACTCTTGTAGGAGTAAGTATATACCTCTAAAGTATAATATTTAGGAATATTCTTGTGGGAGTAGATATATACCTCTAAAGGATAATATTTAGGAATATTCTTGTGGGAGTAGATATATACCTCTAAAGGAAAATATTTAGGAATACTCTTGTGGGAATAGATATATACCCTTAAAGGATAATATTTAGTAATACTCTTGTGGGAGTAGATATATACCTCTAAAGGATAATATTTAGGAATATTCTTGTGGGAGTAGATTACTAGATATATACCTCTAAAGGATAATATTTAGGAATATTCTTTTGGGAATAGATATATACCTCTAAAGGATAATATTTAGGAATATTCTTGTGGGAGTAGATATATACCTCTAAAGGATAATATTTAGGAATATTCTTGTGGGAGTAAGTTTATACCTCTAAAGGATAATATTTAGGAATATTCTTGTGGGAGTAGATATATACCTCTAAAGGATATAAACACCTTGAAGAAGGATCTACTGTATAAAGAAAAGCTTAACAAGGAATAGTTTCTAATAATTATTTTAATTATTTAAAAAAGATATTGTATTAGTATTAATACATTTAAACCCCCCTGAACAATTAAAAAATACTATTTACATTTGCTTAGAAGTTGAATGAAGTAATTCAGATTTATTAGATTTAGATTTAGAAAAGTGTATTAAAGCCTGCTAAGAAAGGTAAAGGGCCTTCCATCAACAAAAAAGATCTTCAGAAATTTCTGAGAGCAGAATTTAAGCTTCAGGTATTTTTTAAAAAATCGGTGTTTTAAATATATTTTCTTTCACTTAAAGGGACTGTAAAGGAAAAATGAAAGGGGGTATAAAAAGATATTTTTGAATAGTTAAATTATGTTGAATTTAGGATTTAGATTTGTCGGAGAAGGTTTCAGTGTTTGTCGGTGACATCACAACCCTTGAGATTGATGCTGTTGTAAATGCCGCAAACAATTCTCTACTGGGAGGGGGAGGAGGTAAAGAAAGATTAAACTCGCAGTGAGCCGTATAAAGAAATGGAATAGGAAGACGACTTTACTGGATCATAATGAGATTAATATCACAATGTCTTTAGGATGTTAGGACTAAATTGTAAAAAAAAAATTCGAATTTGGTCAATAATTTCATTATGATTGATTAAAAGTTTTAATCTTCTTTCACACCCTTTATAATGCTAGAACAGTTTTACGGTTAGATACAAAATCAACTTATTAACTTATTATTACTGCACAAAAATTATAGATTTGATAGAAAAAATGAAACGTTTACCTTCATAATGTACAGTTTCCGGCAAATCCTCCTTTAAACCCTAACTGAAGTCTTTTAAAATTTTTATGAACCCCCCCCACACCACCTACTGATCCTGTATAATATTGTAGTGGATGGAGCAATCCATAGAGCTGCAGGCAAATATCTATTCCATGAGAACAGTACACTTAATGGATGTGAGGTGCAGTAATACAATACATTTCAGATTTTTTATTCAAATTCGGGGCTTCTTTACACCATTCTCTAAAAGGAAGCTAGTCCGCACTCTCAAAGTTTTATAAAAGATCACATTTTTTTCGTAATATTTAATATTTTATCAAGTTTTAATAACTACTGTTATTTTGGTTCGCAGTGTTATAAAGTTTTTGCACAGAAATTTTTTCTTTATCGAGAACCTTCGAAATAGAGAGAAAATTTAAGTCCAAAAACATTATAACACTGCGAACCAAAATAATAGTGTTATAGGTAATTTTATGAAACGTTTGTGTACTTGCTTTATTTCAATGGCTTTTTCTAGATCAAATAAGCTTTTAAACAAAGCAGAAGTCAAAATATACAGCTAATTTCAATTAAATTTTCATTTCAATTGAAAAAAATTTCAATTAAAAAAAAATGAAAATCCGGTAATTAATCAAAACTTTATGTACAGCTAATTTAACTTTATAGCACATTCAATATGAAATTCACGATGAAGTGAGGAAGAATGATAAAGTACACAATAGTTTCATAATTATTTTTGTAATTTTTAGCACTTTAAAATTATGAATTATTAAATAAAATCTTTTATTATTTTTGGAAAATAAACAACATGCAAAAGGAAAACTAATGTTAAACATGAATTAATTGTTAAATTTTACTATTTAATGTCTGAGTTTCTGTTGAAAAAAATTAAAAATATAAGATTCTGAAAACAAAAGTGAAATCTTAAGTTATCAGCTGAAAGGATTTGTTCTAAACAGTGAAGAGACGATTTAAAGTTTGTATGAGGGAAGTAAGACTTAAGCGGCCAAAAATCCCAGAAGAAATTCTGAGTCGAAGCATTTTTAGAAGTTTCTTCCTTATAATTAGTGCTTTGGATCCTCTAGATTTTGGCTTCCTTGATCCGGATCCGCAAAAATATGCGGATCCACGGATCCGGATCCATGGGGTAAAATATCAACCAAAAACTGCAAAAAAAAAACTTTTTCACTCCTAAAACCCAAATCTGAATTTTTGAAAAAAGAAAGATTATAAAAATTTCCTCATTTCTGAATGGTTCATCAAGTTTTAGGATGAAAATATGCGAAAAAAAATAAAACTAAAAATTTGAAAATTATTTTTTGTTAAAAAATTCAGTAAATCAATAAAGAAATGACCTGGATCCGGATCCATTTTTTCCATTGCGGACCCAGGATCCGGATCCGGATTCGCATCAAAATTAAATGGATCCTAAGCACTGCTTATAATACATATATTTCTTATAATGGAGACTAGAAATCTCTGTATGCTGGATGTCCGATTAAATGTCGACAATATGCTAACTCCAAAAGCAATTAATCTCACAATGCTGGATGTCCGATTAAATGTCGACAATATGCTAACTCCAAAAGCAATTAATCTCACAATGCTGGCTGTCCGATTAAATGTCGACAATATGCTAACTCCAAAAGCAATTAATTTGTTAAGTTTGTGAACGGTACCCTTTAAACCTGAGCGACAATGATGAAGATATTTTTGGTTTTCTATCATACAATGATAATTTACAATTGTGGTTTGCGAAGTGACTTGCGGATCCACGTTGCAAAGACAAAGAAGCAAAATTGTCAGAATTTAACACTGATCCAGATTGAAAAAAACAACGTCATATTATTATTTTTCTTTCTAGGATGGAGAAGCAAAGATAAGCTGTGGTTACAATCTACCAGCGAAGTGTAAGCCTTGTTCTTGTTCAAATACATTACACACAAAAAATGATATAAAGAGATGCAAGTCTTTAATTTTTAAGAATCCCTTAAAGTTTCATAATTCCTACTGTTTTATAAAAGATGACACTGGTTCACAGTCACACTTCATGTAATACACATAAGACATAATTGTAAATTCATATCTTTATTAAATTCATGTAAATTCATATCTTTATTAAAACATAGTTTTGCTCAAATAATTTACTTTTCCAAATGAATATATTTTTTGTGTATGGTACAGGGTGTCCCAATAAATATAGGAATTAAGAATCGACTCGAAAATCGTCTTTGCTTTCCGATATTTATGAAATTACAAAGAGTGTATCAAATTAAAAATTGTACGTCATATGAGCTTTCTATAATGTGGTCTACCTTCTTTATGACAAATGTATCATCAAAATTGACTGAGGTATTAAACATTTGAACGATTTTGTTGTCATTTACTAAATTGGTATCTGGACAGGTTTCTTAAAATCTCCGTCAATTTTGAAGGTGCAAATACGGTAAACCACAATTTGGAATTCCCAAGACTAGCAGATTTTATAACAGTTTAAACTGGGATATTAATCAAATTATGTTCACGTAAAATGTCGCGCGGATCAAAGACGATGTTCAGAAGTCTTCACTTGATTCCCATGTTTATTGAGACACCCTGGATCTGTGTATATCATTGGATCAATTATGAAAAACAGATTTTTCCGGAAAATGTATAATTTTCTTGATTTACTCTAAATTTTTTTTATGTAATTTAAATTTAAGTTTGGGTGGGGAAGGTGGACACCCTGAGAGTCTGATTTGAGTTGATTTGACAAGATTGATTTACATTTTCATTTGATTAGATTAGATTGATTAATATTTTCAAAATCCAAATAAAGTTTTTCTGGATTGGTCTGTCGACATAGTTTTAAGTGAATTTCCATTTGAAGACTTTCAAATTGCACGCCCCATTTACAATGGTATCCTTTAAAACTTTTTTTTTGATAAAAAATAATGGAGTTATCTGCTACTTGTGGATTTCCGCCATATATATAAGAAAAAAACACTTTATTATATATAAACGAATTTTTATACCGATAAAGGTTTTAAGAATACTGTCTGAATCCGACATGACACTTTACAAATCAATTCTCACTTGAAATTATGTCCACAGTTCCTTTAATATTTATTTTGTCGTAGATGTGATATCAACAGTAGGTCCACGAGGTGAACACCCTGATGTTCTGAAGGAGGCTTACTCCAACTCATTACAGATCATGCTCGACAACTCACTCAGATCTATTGTAATTATTCATACAATGGGACGCATAAAACTCTGGAAAATTAAAACGACTGTTGGACTCGAGTTATAAATTTAGATAGTCCAATTAACAATAAACATAAAACCCTTTAATTGTGCAGGACAATGTGTGCACAAATTCATTTCTCTTTATATAAACTTGATTTCTAGAGTACTTGCATACTATTAACTAAATTTCGTCTTCCTATTCCAAAGTTTTACGGATCTCACTGTACATGTCGTCTGTTTGAAAATATTGCAGCATTCACATTTCCAGCTTTCAAATATTTTTCAAATTCTTCCTTTTCACATAAAAGAATAATTAAGTAGATTTTAAAAATTATTGTTTCAATTCAAATACTGATTCGTTTTAAATGAAATTGTATGTTGACGTACAACCAATTTCAATTCGTTACTGTTTGTAGGCGTTCCCCTGCATCAGCACCGGTATATACGGTTACCCTAACCAGGAGGCGTGTTTGGTGGCCCTGAGGGTCGTGAGGAACTTTCTAGAAAAACATCATCAGGTTATTTTACTAGGATTCTTTTGCAGGGGTTATATTTTCATGAATAATCATTCCCCCTGATGTTAAGTGCTACTTTAAGGGGGAATATAAATCAATTTTGTGTAAAGGGTAAAAAAGAGGATGAACAATAAACTTCTTGAACATTCTTGTCTTTTGAAAAATTGTTTTCCTGAAAAATTTATGAATTTCATTTTTCAAAAAATGTCTTAAATTTATCCAAAAATAAAGTTCACATAATTTTAAAGTAATTAAATAAAACGCACTGTACAGTGTACAGTGTACACTGTACACTGGAATAAGCAAAACATATGATATTTCAGAGAAAGATTTTTGACAGTATTTTTTTAAATTCATAGTTTGCTGCAGCTGAATGCCAACTTTTTTGTACTCACACAATTTATTAACATTTCTAAGAGTTTTTAAATGCAGGCAGTACATTTATTTTAAAAACTCGCCTTTTATGGTTGGTTGATATTTAACTATTATGTTAAATCTAGGAAGTAGATCGAGTGATCTTCTGTTTGTTTCTTCAAGTAGATGTTGATATTTACAACGAATATCTTCCCTACTTCTTCCCAAAGATCGACAAGATGGAGTCTACCAAACCAGAAGCAGAAGACGACAAATCTATATCTGCTGAATCCAAAGATTCAGTTGAACCTAGTAAGATAGAAGACGATGTAAACTCCGTTTACAATAAGAAATCCGGGAACTTGCAGCAAGATGAAAAATCCACGAATCTTGAAAAAGAAGAAAACTCGGCAAAAACTGAAGTAGGTGGAATAGGAGATGGAACAGGGGATGGAACAGGAGATGGAACAGGAGATGGAAAAGGAGATGGAACAGGAGATGGAACAGGAGATGGAACAGGAGATGGAACAGGAGATGGAACAGGAGATGGAACAGGGTCTAAGTTGAGCAACCCTCTTCTTCAGTAATCCAGAACAACCCGGTGAAAAAAAACGACTTAAATTACAATATTGCATTTTTTGAGAAATTATTCATTTTCTAGTTTTGTTTGAAAACCATTAAATTCTGTATTTGATTTTGTATGCAGAAATAAAGCTATTTATTTTAAAGAACATTTTTGTGAAAAGATCCAGAAATCCCGCAAAGTTGGTTGCGCAAACAAACTTCTGAAATTCTATGACAAAACAATAAAGATAAAAACTGTTTACAAAGTTGCGCGTAAATTGCATGGTGACATAACACAATTTCTTGTTTGCTTTTCCGGTTCGCTGTATCTCTGTAATCTGGTCATGACGAATGCGATCTTTTCTGTAAAAGATCAAGATCTGGCAAAGTATTTCTAAACCTCCCTCCACACCATAATAATATTTTACTCTTCTTTTTAATTATCCAAAAAAATAATCTTAAAATCGAGAACTGTCATAGTTATGTATCAATTGGTCTCCACCTATTAAGTTAAAATCTCTGAACAATCCAATTAAAGTTGATTTTTTTGTATTGATCCGGCCCCCACCTCACTTGTCTCCAGGGGCGGCTTACGATAATTTCAAGGGGAATAACTGAAATATTGCTTGCGAGGACACTTTTTTTGTAAAATTTATTAACCGTGATTTTTTACATCAAACCCTGACACGACCGGAGGCGGGAAAATGGTGCCTTTGCATGCTATTCAAATTTTCCAAGAGGGATGGGGGGGAGGATTCCACCTCAACCCGCCTCTGTGTGTCTCTTAATTGTTGATCAGGGTTTCCCCTTTGTGCCTTTTCATTCTGTCCATCATGGTGTATACTGTAAGTAGCGGGAATTCCAGTTTTTATTGTTTATATTGACGCAAATGTAAAACAACATATGATCCACTCCGTCCCGCGTAAGATAGATAGATAGACAGACAGACATACACCCAGAAAGACAGATGGATAGATAGATAGATACAAATATTTATAAAGTAAAAACATATATTTTTGTACAGGGGACCCAAAAAAACAGTGGTAGAGGGCCTCAATTTTGGACCAATAATATTGACAATGTCTGATTGAATTATGTAAACTTGAGCCATCATTCTCTTGGCAAGTTTTATTTCAGTTTGAAGTTTTGAAATTTCTCTTTTTGCAAAATATTTTTTTTTAAAGAAAAAAAACTATTCTTTAAAACATTACTTCAAATATGAATTTTGACAGTATTAAAAATATATTATTTCAATCCCCTATACCTTTCTTAAGTCCAAATCCCTTAAAAACACAATAAGCTACATTGCCTGATCCCATCACTTTTTAAGGGTATTAAACAACCTGTCTTTCTACAGGGAAACATTCCATGATACATTCTGATAAAAAAGGTGCACTCGCAAGCCGGTCAAAGCGATATTTTCTTAATGTCCCAGCTGCTACAGCAAATCTATATAATTTGCAGGATCACAAAATTAATATCAGCTAAATTGTGGACAAGAGTTCTTTATACAGGGTGTCCCACGAAACATGACAGTTGGTAATATACTTTTAAATGTCTTCTTCCATAATTTGTTAAGTTGTTTGATACCAAAGAGAATAATAAAAAAATATTATATGGCATTCATAAAATGGTAAATTTGATTTTAAAGTAAAACATAATTGAGTAAAAGAATTTTTTAACGAAATAAACTGCTAAAAGTCTTAATATGTAATACAGTATATGGAAGAAGACATTCAAAACTATTCACCAGCTGTCATGTTTCGTGGGACACCCTGTATATTCTTAAAGAATTGCTTGACGAAAGCGACCAACTCAAATTATTTAATGCTATTTCTTGACGAGAAAAATTTTATTTTAGTAAAAAATCAGTGAGCATAGTGCCATATTTCAAGCATTTTTTTCAAGAAGTTTTGTGATATTGAACGCAGAAAAAACGCCTTAAAACTGTAAGGGGTATTTTGTGATTATTATCTCTAAAGTTGTCTTCTTATTTCAAAGAACAAAGCCAACCGTCGTCGTCTTTGCTACTGTCAAATGTCGTGCAGGACAACCCTGTACAAAAGATCTTTTGGAAAAAATATCGCGAAATCTATTTTACAACAGACAACTGCGCCGTCTTTCATTTTCAAATTCCCCGACTATCCTGGGATTCTACACCAGGGGTGTTTAGGAATTAAAAAATATGTATTTTAAAATAAATTTAGAAAAATTCTAATTCTTTTTTAGAACCTTTTTATTTTTTGTTGGATTTGTAGGTATATTGTCCCCTGCAGAACTGCATGATGTTTTAAAAGTGCGCTGAATCCAGTTTACAGGCAGTCGATATAATGTTTTCAAGCCGCACAGTGCTCATAGGCAGGAGAATAACAAACATTTAGATTAAGAAAAAATGAGCTTTTTAAAAAGTTTTTACTACTTTTATTTCTTATGATTGCACAGATTGCTTTGATTTGAATACCCATAACGGATGAAACTTATTAGCGACTGTACAGTGTACAGTGTACATATTTCTTTCCGTTCTAACTCCTAAATACAGGGTGTCCCACAGGCATGCCAGTTGAGGGACAATATTTAATCTTTTATATGTATCTATTGAAAAAGTGTGTTATTAAAAAAAGGTTTGACTACTTTCTTGATTATTTTCTTGTGATTGCACAGATTGATTTAATTTGACACCCATAAAGGATGAAACTTATAAGAGACTGTACAGTGTACAGTGTACAGTGTACAGTGTACAGTGTACATATTATTTTCCGTTCTAATTCATAAATACAGGGTGTCCTACAGACAATATCTAGTCTTTTATATGTATATATTGAAAAAGTGTGTTATTAAAAAAGGTTTGATTGATAAGATTTCTGAAGATACAGTCTCATTAAATGTTTATTGGGTCACCCTGTATCTTGTTTGCTACAACTTGAAGTATATATACTCCTCTATATTGCCAGATGAATTTTTGTATTAAAAAGATGAGTTTTAAATAGAGAACTGAAGATCGTGGATTATTAGGAGAATCAGGTTTTCAGAAAAGTCTCATCCTTTGTGGGTAACCCTGTAGAGGGACAAAAATACACTTTTCTAATTCTGATGTACAAGATTTAAACTGGGAATTTTAGAGTCGTTATGTAACAAGTAAATTAAGGAGAGAGATTTTAATTAAATAAATTTTGAAAAAACTTGGAAAGGTATAGAGTCTTTGCTAGAACCCTAAATTTACTAATCTATATATCCTTGCAATCTGATGGTGTAAATCTTTGATATTTCAAATATATGTATTATGCATACTAGCAAGATCTAACATAATTTGTAGTTTGAAATATTTAAGGTCTTTGGGTTGAAATGATATGAGGGTTAGAGTTTGTGGCAACGAAGGTGTAAAATCTTTCCCTAGGATATTTAGAAAGATGAAAATTTCCTTGTATGATAATTGAAGGACTGTAATATGGTTTTGGTGAATTATATTGACGTAGTAAGTCTAGGGGTGTCAGAAATTATTTTTAACATATTTTTTGAAACGTCCTATAAGCCGGATAGAGTTTAATTTTTGATAAAACTTTTTATTCTGGATAATTGCAAATTTATTTTTAAAAACTTTCTTAAATTGGTATTTTTTTTCTAAATTCATTTAGTTAAGAGTTTAAGTCAAAATAAGTATTAATAAATAAGTGTTTAATCTATCTGAAAATCAGAGGGAAAAGCAATGCTTCCTAAATCTGAGCTCATTCAGTCATAATATGACTGGATAGTTAATATTTTCTCAAACGAGTGAGTAAGGCATCACATTTGATTGCTTGGTTGATTTTGAAGCTTTCAAATGTTGCTTTTAATGCTTTTAAATTATACTTTTGATGCTTTACAACACGGTCAAAGCATCCCAAGTGTTGAAATTGAAAGACATAAAATTATATAATTATAGATTTACAGGTCGTCGTTCAAGTTTCGTGTCCTCTGATAAATAAATGTTTGTTTACATCTCCCCCTTCCTTAGGAATACAACTAGGAGTCCTTCTTGTACAACTTGTACATGGAGAGGAAGATGATCCTTGTACACAATCATTTCAGGTACATATTCAATCTTTTAAAGGGACTGTAAGCGTAACTTCAAGTGACACTTTACGCAAAGATGGCAATTTCCGATTTACAACAATACCATTGAAATACTTGGACAATACCGTCTTTTTCTAGGCTTAAACGTGTTTAATTCTGATAATTATTATATTTTTTCCTTGCAGAAAGTCTCTTCTGTAGAGAAATCACAATAAAAAAATGATCAGATTTAAATTTATAAACATGAAATCTAATTCATGCGTGATCACACAAAGCTTTGAAGCGTTGTAATCGGGGCGTTGCCATCTTTGCATGAGGGTCACTTGAAATTACGCTTACACTCCCTTTAATAAAGTTATACTTTTTTAAATAAACCGGACCATGGACACTTTATCCAAATGGTGTCTTTATTCTTTCTTTTAATCAAGAAATATACACATGATTTGTATTTACATTAAAGAAATAAATCGATGTCAAATTACAAAGTCCTTAGCGAAAATTCGCAATGAAAACTCAATAGTTTATAATGTAGCCAGGTCCATGCAGAGCAGAAAAACATGTGGTAAAGTTTGATCTTAAATCCGGAAGTTGTATTCCGGCGGTGTACGGCGGTTGCAGAGGAAACGGAAATAGATTCTCAGGTAACAGATTATCTTTTAAGGCGCCAAAAAATTTAAATTGTTTCAACAATAATAAGTCCTGAATTTAGCCAGAATTTATATTTTTAAGGAGTCTAATATGTGGTAAATCTTTTAACTAAAATGTGTTTTTACAAAATGTTTGATAAAAATGTAATTATAAAACCAAAGAAATGTTCTAAATCACAACCGAACATTTGTGTAATTAACTTTAATACCATTTTTATTTCAAACTAATGAAATTGGGCGTAAGAACTAAATTTTAAATGTTTTTAGTTACTAATGTGTATCCAGACAAAGTTTCTTTTGTCTCACTTGAACGCAAATTCTAAAATAAAGGAGCTACGATGTCACAAAGTCGCACCATTAATGTCGCATGTATTTTGTCTAGTTTACTTTATAGTGTTTTTACCGTAACCTAGACTTAATAATATTTGATTTTCGTGGAAACAATAAATAAAACAAAATTTCACTAGAATTTATTTTTTAGATTTTATTTTGCAATATTGCCAGTAAACGCACGGTCGTTTCTTTGAGATTGTTTCAGATTACAGTAATGAGATGTTAATTTTTAATTGGAAATATTTCTGATTCAGCTCTGTTAAAACTTGTCTGTTAAGGTATAACTGAATGCGAAGAAACATGTAAAGCTCATTTAAAGGTAATTTGAATGTTATGAATAAAAAGAATTTATATATTATCAAAAATGAATTAATATATTCCACAGATTTGCATAAGATTGTGATCAGTGGCGTATTTAGGGGGGAAGCTATGGGGGCTAAGCCCCCCCTTTACCAGAGAAATATATGGATTTCAAGGGTTTTTCAGGCCCCAACGGGTGCTGAGCCCCCCCCAGAATGAAAAAAATTCCTGAACACGCCCCTGATTGTGATTAGTCCTTGATTCCAACATTTACAACACAAACGTTTTTAATCCTTTTTGGTTAATTTTTTTATATATATTTTATCTCAGGTTCCAAATTTGGCATACGGGCATAAAAATGCAAAAGTTTTCAAAATTCTTAATTACAAATATTTGTTTTTCTATGCCAAATTTTGACCCTGAGAGAAATATATGCCAGAAACGAACCTATACGAAGCAAAACCGTGCTGAAACGAAACTTTTTGGTTCTTTTTCCAATTTTCAAGATAAAATTATTGAAAAGTTTAATGAAAGCAAACTTTAACCAAACTTATAAAACGATATACCGAAGTTATAAAACGATATACCGAACTTATAAAACGATATTCAGCACTATTCTGACANGCAAGTTAGGGGCCAGAAAGGGGTTTTATGTTTCCGGAATGATTTGCAAATTTGAAAACAAACTGAATTTTCATTAAAATTATAGAAATAGTTTGAATTTAAATGAAAATGAATATAGAAAAAACTTTGATTGAAATTTGAATTAATCGCTAACTTTTGCTTCCTAAAGCGACAGATACACAGGAACACCACGAAACATGACAGTTGAGATTTAGTTTTGAATGTCTTCTACCATAAGCTGCATAAGATATAAAGGAATTTTTGCAGTTTATTTTGATAACAAAATCTTAAACTTAAATTAATTTTACTTTGAAATAAATTTTACTAAAATATGACTGCAATAAAATTATTTTTATTCTTCTTTGGTATCAAACAACTTATTAATATTATTATTATGTAAGAAGACATTTTAAACCATTCACCAACTGTCATGTTTCGGGGACACCCTGCAGCTTTACTTTTTTCATATAATGCCATTGCCAAAGAAAGGGCACCGGCCACCATTTTTAGAAAAACTTATTTTCTGTGGGAATCCTATTTAACTTTAAGTCTTTGCAAAATATAAGAGAGGGTTTGGATTGATTGGGACCCTCTTACGGTAAACTAAAGTTTTGATTAAAAGTCCAAAGAGCCTTAAAATTTTGAACCTATTTTCGCACGTTAACTGTAGATGTTTGAGTATTTTTGTCAATTTATTACTTTTTGTTGGGCTATGTACGTTAAATGTTTATGCTTAACAGGTCTTTGGCGGATTTTGAGATAATTTATATAAATTTTTTATATTTATCATTAAATATTCAGGTTAAGTTTGAAGTTAAGAATTCTGAGATATGTTCTCTTCCCCCCTTGATAGGGGACAAAACCTGTCTTGGCATCTTTCCAAGGTACTGCTCTCTAATTTATGTACCATACAATGGGAATCATAAAATTGTGGATTACGTAGATGACATTTAACCCAGCTTCTGTGTAATTCATTTTGTTCTAAAGCAAATAGTTTTATTAGTAACTTAGTAATTATTTAGAGAAATGGGTACACTGCACAATTGCCAATAATTGTTATGTGTAACAGACGTCTTCCTATCTAACTATTTACTGAATACTCATCCTTAATTGTCTGTAAATAAACTCTAATATAGACTTGAAGAGAAACTAGTATTAAAAAGCCAAGATTGAATGGAATAACGAAGCATGAAATTGTTTCTAATACTGCTCCTCAAATAAAATTCTGAACCACATATGATTGTTCACTAAACTTTAATTGTGCTATTTGCCAACGAGGACACATTTGCAATTAATCAATTTATTTAATCAAAATAGTTTGAAATAGAGAAAATATAAAAGCAGGGCTATAATCCATGAGGAGAACGTTTTAAGTATTTTTTACGCATACAAAGTTTGATAAATGTTTATTCCTCCCCCACAAAAAAAAAACTTTTTCACAATTTCATTAAAAAATTCCCCTAAAAGCTTGATTTTGATCATTTAATTTTTGCTTATGTAAAACTTCAGGTTCACTTACAACAGTGAGGTTGGAAGGTGTGAGAGCTATCTCTACGGTGGTTGCAGTGGCTCCCAGAACCTCTATATTACACAGGATGAGTGTATCAAGACCTGCATCAATACAGATACTACAGAATCACCAAGTTGGTCCAGGTAAAACCCAGAAAACTCCTGAGTCTCTTTATAAGGAGTCTGTCAATAAAAGAAAAAATATATATTTCTGACATGCACACAATTACAACTTCATACATACTAACGGCGAATATGGCAGTTAATAATTTGTATTGCATTGGCCGCTAGATGGAACCAAATTGGATTCATTGTTTAAGTTGTCTTTTTGGGATACCTTCTATTCTAAATACCTTTGTAAACTCCTGTTTACTTGAACTATATTTACAACCTCCGGGCAACCAGGGACCGGAGATAATGAAGTGTAGATAAGTAGCCGAGCTACTTTTCTAGAACTGACAGGATCAAATCCTGAAACACAGATTCAAATCCTGAAACACAGATTCAAATCCTGAAACACAGATTCAAATCCTGAAACACAGATTCAAAGTTCTAGAAAAAGATACGTGGTCGAAACGCTTCAATGTAGTTCAATGACTTCTTGCAATTCATTAAATTCCGTCTTAGAGGAATTGAAAGCTTCTATGTACAATATTAAGCCAGACATGATAATCCTAATGTGAAGAGAACCAATGTACACAATTCAATTGCAAATTATATTAAGGATTCAAAAATCATATGATATCTGAGATCCTTTTTTAAGGTGTAAAACAACTTTTTTCTTGTGTAGAAAAGAATTAAAGAAAAGAATGGATTCAATGTATTATTAAATTCATTTTTTCTATACTTCTTTTTATTTGTCATAATCTTTTTATTTTTCGGAAGCAGGGATCTTTTAGATTTTTTAAATTCTTTAATATTTTAATAATGAAGAGGTGCTGGAGAAGATGCTGCCGAGGATCCAACATCTATCCTGTTTCCAACAGCTGGAGAGGAAAATGAAAACAAGGATGAAAATATCTGCTCCCAGCCTCCAATTTTACCAGGACCAATGGGTTGCTTGGCGCTGGTCCCAAAGTGGACATTTAGCACAAGGTAGTTTTAGAATGCAGAATCCTTATTTTCAAAAAAAATTTGACATGATAAAATTCATATTGAATTCTGAAACAAAGTTCTTGAGTCGTTGCCTCACACCCAAATTATCTTATCTCCATATATTTTCAACTTTGAAATTTTTTAGTTTGAATTATCTAGAGATTGGGCTGGAATAATTGCTTTCCAAGTTCTGGGTCAAGTTGTAACTACTGATGGGAATCGTTTTGAGCCAGTTTTTAAATATTTTAGACTTTTAGGAGACTCCACTAAAATATGAGATATGAATCCTGTTTCAAAATTGCAAGTTTGCTTTTATTACATTATGCAATATTTTTATTCGGACCAAAGATATTCACCAAAATGATTTTAAGAAACTATCAGAAAATCGTTTTTCGTTTTTAACCCATTTTGTTTATAACCCATTCCAGAGCCTAGGATTCACAGTTTTCTACATTTTAAACTTTATTATTGAAATAAAGATTTCTTCAATTTTTTTTGTAATTCATTAAATGTTCATTTAAATAAAAAAGTTTAAAATGTATATTCTTCTAGTGATGGAAAGTGTGTACAGTATATCTATGGTGGATGCCGCGGGACTAAGAATTTGTTTGATACTGAATCTGAATGCCGCGCTGCCTGTTCTGGTTTGTCGTCTTCTACTTAAAAAAATATTTAAAGGGACTGTAAGCGTGTATTCAAGTGACCCTCCATGCAAAGATGGCAAAGCCTGATTTACAACGTGTATCTTTAAAAGCTTTGTCATGTAATTGTGCAGATTGGTGTTTTGCAAAAGTTGCTTGACCACTTCTCAATAAATAACAATAAAGAAATCCACAGATTATAAACACTTTTTCAATCAGAAAAACGACAAATTATTGACCAAAGAAAGGTTTCAAGGGTACCGTTGAAAATCGGGCTTTGCCATGTTTGCATCTAAGGTCACTTGAAATTACGCTTTCAGTCCCTTTAATCATTTTTATTGAACTTAATTATAAATACTAATTTTTCTGAACTTTCGGAAATAATGTTTTCTTGTTTAGGTGGAGAATTAAAGGGAAGAACCGCAGAAGTTTGCCAGTTGCCAATTAAAGCAGGTATTTAAATTAAATTTATTCCTTATCGTCACCAAATAATTTCAATAAACCATAATAGTACAATTTTCAAAACTTTATTTAACCTTTAAATTGTCATATTACAAGAGTTTTAGGAAGTCTTCACAGTTTCATTCTTTGTGAATAACCCTGTATATGAAAATATGATTAAAAACAAAAGAGTAAAAATCATTAAAGTGGAACAGAAGCTGTTTAATTTGATTTTTTATAGAAGAAAGAAAACAAAAACTTGTTGAAAAGTGCTTGACATAGATAATAGATTATAGTAGATAATAGATTATAGTAGATAATAGATTATAATAGATAATAGATTATAGTAGATAACAGATTATAGTAGATAATAGATTATAGTAGATAATAGATTATATTAGATAATAGATTATAGTAGATAATAGATTATAATAGATAATAGATTATAATAGATAATAGATTATAGTAGATAATAGATTATAATAGATAATAGATTATAGTAGATAATAGATTATAGTAGATAATAGATTATAATAATAATCATCCACGTATCTAAGGTTGCATTGAGCATATATTAAATCTGAGAAAATGATGTCATAGGTTTAGTTTTTCCTACAATAAAACAAATTGTTCTTATTTTTCTTGTATTTTTTTGGTTAATCTATTCTGAGGAGATTTTTGCATAGTTTCAGTAAAAGTGCTTACTTTTAAAAACATCCAATAACTTTTTGAGGAGCTTCATAAAAATCCTGAAAATTATTTTAAAAAATTTGAATAAAAAATGTTTAAATGATTATTTAAGGCCCCTGCAGAGGAATGAAATCATCTTTTGGATTTAATTCCTTCACTGGACGTTGTGAAGCTTTTGTTTACGGAGGTGAGTGCTTATTTTTGAAAGTCCGTTTATTAAAGGGACTGTATGCGTAATTTCAAGTGACCCTCCATGAAAAGATGGCAATATAATGAAAAGCTTTGTCTGATCAAGTATGAACTATGAAGTATGTTTTTGGTTCTTTTAACTGTTTTTTTATATATATGCGGTTTCTCTGTGAAAGTGATTTGTACATAGCTTGGATAAATTTTCGAAAATAGACACTTATCAAGTTAGAAAAACAACCATATCTTCAATATTTTTGAACAGATTGTAAATCAGTGCACTAAAGGTCTCTTGAAATTACACTTACAGTCCCTTTTACAATAATGTTTTCTGTATATTACAGTAACTCAGTCATCGTAAACTTTAATTAACATTTTTTCCGTAAATTTTTTGAAAGCAACAATCATTAAAAGCAAATTAAGAAGAAAGAGAATAGCTAATTAAAAGCTTGACTTGTTAATGCTTGGCTTCTCTACATGGCTTATATAATAAATCCTGTAGGTTGTCAGGGGAATGAAAACCGGTTTGGAAATATGGAGGAATGCGTGAACACATGTGGGGGAGAAACCCCCTTGGATAACACAGGAAAAAACTATTTTAAAAAACAATTATTTTTTTCTAAGAATTTGTTGTCAAAGCAAGTTGAAATATTTTACTAAGTGCAAAGTCTATCTTTTTGCTAATCACATTGAGAATTACAAAATCAATTTAAAAACTAGTTTTTTTTAACTTAGATTGTAGTTCTACAACATGTGATATTAGAGAGGCCACACTACAAAAGTCCAAGGTCGAAAATCTTGAAAATACTTGAATAAATAATAATATATCAAATAATTTATTAAATATCTGCAGAATTCTTTAGATTTGACAATTTTTAATATTTTTAAAAATTTTCTCTACACAATTTATCTAAACTTACAGTGAAACCCTTAATAACGAATACATCGGAAGATTTTATCAAATGTCGTCTTGACACTTTTTCAATGAGTTTTATACTATATTACGTAAATTTCAGTATTTGCAAAAATAAATAAATAGCCATGAATATGTGGGAACAGTTTTAAAGAGTTCCATATAATCATTTAATTAAAAAACTAAAAATCTGCAACATTCCATTATCAGAAAGTGAAGAATACGACATTTGATCAATTCTTTCGATGTATTCCTTATTAAGGGTTTCACTGTAGAATAATACATACCTTTAAATGTATCTCAAATTCTTTGAAAAATTGTAATGTTTTTTTAACAGAAAACTTTAAAGAAAGGAAATACATTTTTGCCACAAACTCGATTTTTAAAATTCCTATATCTTTGCAATCTGACGTCGAAACCTTCTTTAAATTATGTAACACCAAATAGTCTAAGTTTGAAATATAAAAATATTACACAATCAGGTTGCAAAGACAAAGGGATTAGAAAATTTGAGTTTGTGGCAATAACTCAGTTCCTTTTCCCTTTAAAGACCTCTAGATTTTAACAAATCAACTGAACTACATTAAAGGAGAAATGTTTAGCAATTACAGTTCTGGAAAAGTTTCTCAAGGACCTGAGAAGGCTCAAATCTTGAAACACTTATTAAAATTTCCACCTGAACCAACCATGTTTGAACCGCGTTTCTTTGCATTTGGTTTAATGAAGAGCAAGTAGTAGTTGAACCACGTACCGCAGGTTAAATTCTAGTTCTTTTTTGAGCCTGGTCAGTGGTCAAGAAAAAAGAAAGTGGTTTAATTTAAACCAAGTGGTTCAAACACTTTTGCTTTTTATTAAATCTAGTCCCAGTAAAGATATAACTTTTCGAATGTTGAGTGTGGATAAAAATACTTAAAAGAAATATACAGTACACAGTGATATCCAGAAAGCAGTGGAATAGGAAGACGACATTATGGCAAGGCATTTGATGTTGTTACAAAGCAAATAGTTATTAAATGAAATGGGTCTCAATTTGCACTGCTCAATAGCTGTGTCTCATGTTCTCGTAATATTGAAATTCATAACTTGAGTCTAAAATTCGTCTTCCTACAGTGATAATAAAAAAACTCTGAAATGGGAAGACGACTGTCGGAATCAAGTTATCACTTTATATAGTCCAATGAGCATGAGACACAGAAATTGTGCAGTGTAAACAGACCCATTTCACTAAATTAGCGATTTAAAGGTCTAGTAAAACGATTTCCATTGTATCGACATCAAATACAGTTAAGTATTGCTATAATGTCGTCTTCCTATTCCATTGTTTTCTGGTTATCACTGTAAGTGGCAACTCAAATATATTTCCAATTAAAAGAATAAATGTTCAGGGCTGTATACCCATCACTAAAGCTGGAGAATGTTGTCCTTCTTCCTGGGATTGCTCTTCATGGGAGAATAGGTAGAGTAAATGGTTTAAAGGGACTGTAAGCGTAATGTAAAATGACCCTCCTTGAAAAAATGGCAATGCCCGATTCAGAAAGGTACCCTTGAAACCTTTATTTGATCAATAATGTGGAAGATATTTTCGTCTGATAGGTGTAAAGGGTTTTCCTGCAGTAGAAATGCGCAAATGTATAGAAACCACAATAATAATCAGCAATGAAATAATCAGCTATGATAAACATGGATATATAATTCAAACTTAATCAGACAAAGCTGTTCAGGGTATTGTTGTGAATCGGGCACTGCCATCTCTTTGCATGTAGGGTTAATGGAAATTACGCTTATAATTCCTTAGAAATGGATTAATTTCAGTTATTAATTGTTTGTTACTAGCTTTCATTGGTATATTTCAGGTTGAACAACTTGTATAAATGCTTTCATTGGTATATTTCAGGCTGAACAACTTGTATAAATGCTTTCATTGGTATATTTCAGGCTGAACAACTTGTATAAATGCCTTCATTGGTATATTTCAGGCTGAAAAACTTGGATAGATGCTTTCATTGTTATCTTTCAGGCTGAACAACTTGGATAAATGCTTTCATTGGTATATTTCAGGCTGAACAACTTGGATAAATGCTTTTATTGGTATATTTTAGGCTGAACAACTTGGATAAATGCTTTCATTGGTATATTTCAGGCTGAACAACTTGGATTATGCTTTTATTGGTATATTTTAGGCTGGACAACTTGGATAAATGCTTTCATTGGTATATTTCAGGCTGAAAAACTTGGATAGATGCTTTCATTGTTATATTTCAGGCTGAACAACTTGGATAAATGCTTTGCTGTCAGTCCTGCATTTCCCTCTGGGAAGTTCTACAATGTTGGAGACAAAATTGATATGTCTGTTGAGGACGGATGCAGGGTTGGATGCTTCTGCGATCAGAAGAATGAGAATGAGGCAATGGTGATCTGTGCATCTGTAGACTGCTTTGATCCAAGACAAACTCAATTTGATAGGTGAATATTGTTGAAATATTTGATAGGTGAATATTGTTGAAATATTTTTTCTTGCATTTGTTTTTATTTGCAATAATTGTCTTTTGGTAAAACAAAAGTGTCAAAAGTATCAAAATTTTTTGTTAAGAAAGTTGAAGTGAAGGTAATGTTGTTTAGAACGATTCTACCGCTATTTCAGAGATTTACACACATAGCCCTCTGTACTCAATAAACGGTTAAAGGGTAAAGTCGAAAATCTGGCATTGTCATCTTTGCATGGAGGTTCACTTAAAATAAAATTTACAGTTCCTTTAAGTGCTTAATTCATTAAATTAGCAAACATTCCAACATCTTTTTTTACTTTCAAGATATTTAATCATTTTGGGTTATAAATTGGTTAGGTTATAAGTCTCTTTAGTGATAGAATTACTTAATATCATATTTGTTTCCAATATTTATCATTGTCCTTTTCATTGTCCTTTTCATTGTCCTTCTCATTGTCCTTCTCAATGTCCTTTTCATTGTCCTTCTCATTGTCCTTCTCATTGTCCTTCTCATTGTCCTTCTCATTGTCCTTCTCATTGTGCTTCTCATTGTCCTCTTCATTGTCTTTTTCATTGTCCTCTGCATTGTCCTCTTCATGGTCTTTTTCATTGTCCTCTGCAGTGTCCTCTTCATTGTCTTTTTCGTTGTCCTCTGCATTTTCCTCTTCATTGTCTTTTTCATTGTCCTCTGCATTGTTCTCTTCATTGTCTTTTTCATTGTCCTCTGCAGTGTCCTCTTCATTGTCTTTTTCATTGTCCTCTGCATTGTCCTCTTCATTGTCTTTTTCATTGTCCTCTTCATTGTCTTTTTCCTTGTCCTCTGCATTGTCGTCTGTATTGTCCTCTACTGTAATCCAATTATTCTTTATTTAAGATGTGTCCCCCAATACAAGAGTGTACATTCCTGCTGTGCTGATGAGTTTATATGTGATGATGAAGTAGACGGGTTGGGAGAATGTGAAGTGGATGGTAAAATATACAAACATGGAGAGAAAATGTATCCACACAAGGTAAATTACAAGATCAGGCTTTTAGGGCGCTTCGCACCCATCTTCCATTTAAGATTTCAGTTGTGGCTCTATCTCTTTGTACAATATAAAACAATACCAAACAAAACAGTTTGCGGAGCTAATATTATTTTTACGTGGATTTTCAAAATCTTTTAATTATAAGCATCCATAAACTTTCTCTGTGTCACGTGAGTTGCCTCAACAACTTTAAGCTTGATCGGTTCAGCCGCTTTTACGTTTATTAGATACCAACAAACAGACAGACAATAAAGTATATATATAGGGTAAGAGAAAATGTATCCCTACAAGATAAACTAGTTTCACCAAACATTTGCAAACCGCTTTCAAACCTTTAAAAAATATTTATTTTGGGTCTTTATAATGTGCATTAGATAAAAAACCCAACAAAAAAATTGAAAGAAAAAGAATATCTTCAACATTTTTTTTTTGATAGGACCCTTGTCTTGTCTGCTTATGCCAGGCAGGTTGGGACGGATCTCTGAGTTCTCCTCAGTGCTCTCATGCAGACTGTGGTCTCTCCCAGTCCCCAGAGCTATTGAAGGGTTGCCAGCCTATTTACAGGTACTTGATTTATCTTCCAGCAAAATTTTTTGGAAATATATTATCCTTTTTCATTTAAAGGGATTGTAAGGATAATTTCAAGTGACTCTCTATGGAAAGATAGTATTGTACGATTCACAGTAGTACCCTTTAACCCTTTGTCTTATCAAGTATGAATTAGATATCAATGTTATAACTTTAAACACTAATTATCTTCAATTGTTGTTTCTCTAAAGAATTAAATACGTTTAAACCAAGATAACAACAATTTCTTCCACATTTTTGATCAACAAAATTAAAGGTTTTAATGGTACCATTGTGAATCGGGCATTGCCATCTTAGCATGGAGGGTCACTTGAACCTTGGAAATGGAGGAGCTTCCAAATTTTTACATTTTTAAAGTTTTAACACAAGTATATTGTTGAAGGGATGATGTTTGCTGCCCTGTAGACTGGGTTTAATTGTTGAAGGGATGATCTTTGCTGTCCTGTAAACTGGGTTTAACACTAGAATATTGTTGAAGGGATGATGTTTGCTGCCCTGTAGACTGGGTTTAACACTAGAATATTGTTGAAGGGATGATGTTTGCTGCCCTGTAAACTGGGTTTAATACTAGAATATTGTTGAAGGGATGATGTTTGCTGCCCTGTAGACTGGGTTTATCACAAGTATATTGTTGAAGGGATGATGTTTGCTGCCCTGTAGACTAGGTTTAACACAAGTATATTGTTGAAGGGATGATGTTTGCTGCCCTGTAGACTAGGTTTAACACAAGTATATTGTTGATGGGATGATGTTTGCTGCCCTGTAAACTGGGTTTAACACTAGAATATAGTTGAAGGGATGATGTTTGCTGCCCTGTAGACTGGGTTTAACACAAGTATATTGTTGAAGGGATGATGTTTGCTGCCCTGTAGACTGGGTTTAACACTAGAATATTGTTGAAGGGATGATATTTGCTGCCCTGTAGACTAGGTTTAATACTAGCATATTGTTGAAGGGATGATGTTTGCTGCCCTGTAGACTGGGTTTAACATAAGTATATTGTTGAAGGGATGATGTTTGCTGCCCTGTAGACTGGGTTTAATACTAGAATATTGTTGAAGGGATGATCTTTGCTGTCCTGTAAACTGGGTTTAACACTAGAATATTGTTGAAGGCATGATGTTTGCTGCCCTGTAAACTGGGTTTAATACTAGAATATTGTTGAAGGGATGATGTTTGCTGCCCTGTAGACTGGGTTTAACACTAGAGAATATTGTTGAAGGGATGATGTTTGCTGCCCTGTAGACTGGGTTTAACACTAGAGAATATTGTTGAAGGGATGATGTTTGCTGCCCTGTAAACTGGGTTTAACACTAGAATATTGTTGAAGGGATGATGTTTTGCTGCCCTGTAAACTGGGTTTGATACTAGAATATTGTTGAAGGGATGAGGTTTGCTGCCCTGTAAACTGGGTTTAACACTAGAATATTGTTGAAGGGATGATGTTTGCTGCCCTGTAGACTGGGTTTGTCCTGCTGAAAACAATATTGAAACCCCCAGTGAGAAACTAGTGGCATCAGAGTCAGCACTCAAACCAAAGGACAGGCAAGTTCAACAAATATTTTCTAAAATAAAAAAAATATTTATTATTTTATTATTATTTAATTAATTGAATAAATTCCTCTTTGATATCCCATGGTGATTATTGGATATTGTGATCAAATGTTTAAGATTAACTATACTCCACACAACAGTTTTGAACTCTGAGTCCGGGATTTAAAAGCTAGAACTCGAATCTTAATTCCTTAGACCCGGATTTAGGCTCAATCTTAGACCCAACTTATGAATCAACTGACGACAGCTGGTGTCACGTGATCGACGGCTCTTAGACTCGACTTAAGGAGTTATGCACAATGAAATTAAAACCAACCTTGGTTGGTTTAAGTTGAAAACTAGCCTAAATACTGAGCTTATTCCGATGAAATCCCTCGAATCCCCCAATTCCAACCATGAAAATCCGCCAAATAAAATATTAAACTCTGTTGAAAATTAAATCCGAAAGCTCCATAGCTTTAAATTATTCTCAATGACAGCTTAGACCGGAGTCTTATTTTCCCACCTTTATAAAA
This sequence comes from Eurytemora carolleeae, assembly GCF_000591075.1. NCBI lineage: Eukaryota > Metazoa > Arthropoda > Copepoda > Calanoida > Temoridae > Eurytemora > Eurytemora carolleeae. Next base: position 192,787 of record NW_019397116.1, read on the forward strand.
TGGCGGGCTCTGATGAAACAACTTCCTGTTTAGATGTCTGCTTCCTGGAGACAGTGGAGAATGTTCTGATCTTAGCTTCCGGTACTATTTTGACAAGGATTCTCAACGATGTGTTCAGTTTGAGGGATGTCCTGGAGAATACAACAACTTTGATTCTAGTGAAGATTGTAACACAGGGAACAAGATTTTTATTTCTGTCAAGCTAAATAATTTCATTCAAACTTTTATTTAATATGATTTCCAACAGAACCTATTCTAAAAGGGACTGTAAGCGTAATTTCAAGTGACCCTTGCATGCTAAGATGTAAATTCCCGATTTACAATGGTACACTTGAAACTTTAAAGGGAGTGTTCGCTAAAAATGAAAGGGGATATAGGCTTAATGCGATTAAAAAGTGCTTTTGATCGCTACTAATCTTACTTCTATCTGTTGCGTCTATAAAGAGAAAATTGTTAAAAACGACTAATACCGAAGAACGTAGTGTCCATACAAATTCAGAAAGATGCAACATTCAACTCGGATCGTAAACAAATCAATTTAATTCCAAACAAATCATTCAGATATTACAAACAGTAGTCATCGATTATTTTTCGACGCATTCGTAAATAGTTGATATTTCATAATATTTTGTATTTTTCATGATCTGAGAGTTACTTTTGAAAACATTTATTCCTATTTTCGAGGATTTTTGATAATGAAGACGACATTTTCATATTTTCCAGGAATGTTCGAGAATCGAGCGCCAGCGAAAATTATTTAAAAAAAAAATCAAAAATATTATGAAATATTAACTATATACAAATTCGTCGAAAAATAATCGATGACTATTGTATTGATATATACGACTGTACCAAAAAACCTGGTTTTCTTCAAATTAAAAATCTTGATTGTGTGTTAATAGTTTGCAGAGACTTGGTAGTTGGTGATGCTAGAATTTTGCCTGGACAGGTATATAAATATATATAAATATGTCTAAATACATCTAAATATATCTTAATCTATATATTGTTGAAGGGATGATGTTTGCTGCCCTGTAGACTGGGTTTAATACTAGAATATTGTTGAAGGGATGATGTNTTTATTCTGTATTTAGTTGGCTGTTCAAGCTGCAAAGAAGCTCGTTGGAATATCTTCTGTAGTTGGAGAAGAATGTGCACATGTAAAGCTACTTGAGGTAAAACAAAATAGTAGCGCTGCTTCACTTCAAAATAAATATTATTTTTACACATTTAGAACTCTAAGAGTTTATGAATATCCAATTTGTTTAGGTTGTGAATGTTAAGAAACAAGTAGTGGCTGGAACTAATTTTATCCTTACCCTGAAAATGATCACCAAGACCGGACCAGATTGTCAAGATGAGGAGATTAAAATTTGCTCAAACATATATGCCTACAAACCTCTACCATACGCCTGTGATTCAGATGATCATTGCATTGAAATTATAAGGTAACACATTTATTTTAAAAACTGTCATGCCAAATTATCAAATGTCTAAATTATTAGATCTGGAGACATAAACTGCCATGGTGAACACTCTATTGAGATTCCAATAGATATTGTTCCAATGGATCTAGGGGAAGGAAGAAATATGTTAACCATCACAGAGCTGAATATTGAGGAATATGGTAAGTTATCATCAAAATTCCATTATGTTTATTTTTACGAGGAAACTTGAGGTTTATGTGTAGACTTAAAGGAAGGGGGGGGGGCATTGGGACTCAGTACCCTCTATGTCAGTGAAATCTACGGCCTCCTTGGGTGTTTTCAGTTTCCAAAGGGTAATAAAACCTCTCCCTTGAAAGATTAAAATAAACCCCCACTCCCCCTTGAGAATTTCCAGTCGTACTGATGTTACACTGTGCGAAATCAAAATACACTTATCGCAAATTAAAAATATGTCTGCCCTCTGCGCGCTTTATAAATGAGTTTAATGATATTATTATGTAGATCTCGTCTCAAGAAGTTTTACTATGATGTGACAAGTGGAAAATGTAATGAATTCTACTATTCGGGATGTCAGGTATAAGGAATTCGAAACAATGTTTTTATTAAAAAGTCCGACATGCTAGCAACTATTTTTTTAAATAGGACTGTCCATTGTTCAATTCAAAATAGTTTCTATTTGATATTATATCCAAGAAACAGTAAACAATAAACGGAGTTGTTGTTGTCTTTGTTGTCATTTTTTAATAAGAAAAAGGAAAAGGATTTTGTACTTTGTACTAACTTTTTAAATATTATAACTGATATTTTTGAACTTGGTTTCTTGTATGTACAGTGAAACCCTTAATAACGAATACATCGGAAGAATTTATCAAATGTCGTCTTGACAATTTTTCAATGAGTTTTATACTATATTACGTAAATTTCAGTATTTGCGAAAATAAATAAATAGCCATGAATATACGGGAACAGTTTCAAAGAGCTCCATATAATCATTTAATTAAAAAACTAAATATCTGCAACATTCCATTATCAGAAATTGAAGAATACGACATTTGATGAATTCTTTCCATGTATTCGTTATTAAGGGTTTCACTGTAGAAAGAAAGACACCAACATTTCCATTTATCACTGTTTGCAGCTTAAAGATCTAAACCTAGCTTGCAGTGGTTAATGTTGAACTAATTGGTTTAATTAAGGGAGGAGAGAATATGTTTGATGATTTACGAGACTGTGTCATCACATGTGTATCCCCCTCCAGTATGCTCAGGTATCAGGGGCATTTTTATTGATTTTAGTGATTGAAGATATCATTTCAATTCACAATTTCATTTCAATTCACAATGGTACAATTTAGACCTTCATCTGATCAAGATTGATTGATATATCAAATGTTATCTCTCGGACAGTTGAGTTTTTGTAGTTTTTCTACGGAGTCACTTGCGAATATCTGCTACAGAGACAATGAGTAAATTGTTAAAGCTTGAATTAAAAGTGCATGTACTGTTCATCTAATGAAAGGAAAATTAAAAGTATTGCCATAATTCCGCATCTTGATTTTTAAATTCTTTAGCATAATGACAATATCATTAATTCCATTCCATGTTAACCCTGTAACATCTGGGAGGCTTAAATCTATGCATAGCAGAAAAAAGGGTAAAAGTAGAGGTATGGATTTGCAATGCATTTTTATAGTTAAATTTTTCAAGGTTAGCTTTCAAAATAAAAATTAGACACATGTTCTTAAGCTACTTTTAAGTGCTTTTAAAAGTTGTAGTCGTAAGATCTTGAATAACAAAATATTTATGGGCTGTTTTAGGTTTTTTAAAACGCTGACCAGCCTTTATAACGTCCTAAACCTACCCTACATTATACATTTAAAAATTAAGAGTCTGCTTAATATTAGAAAGTTAAATGTTTCTGTTTATCTTTGTGTGGATTGTGGGTGTCAATATGAGAATCAATGTTTCTGTTTATCTTTGTGTGGATTGTGGGTGTCAATATGAGAATCAATGTTTCTGTTTATCTTTGTGTGGATTGTGAGTGTCAATATGAGAATCAATGTTTCTGTTTATCTTTGTGTGGATTGTGAGTGTCAATATGAGAATCAATTTTTCTGTTTATCTTTGTGTGGATTGTGGGTGTCAATATGAGAATTATGATAACTGTTCTATCATTCAGAGGCCGGCCAACTGTAGAGATAGAAATTATTCCAGAAATTGATCCTTGCGGCCTAGAGATGTCTAGAGGTCCTTGCAGAGCGATCAAATCAAGATGGTTTTTTAACAAGAACTCGGGCAATTGTGAGGTGAGAATAATCTAAGGAATTTATGGCAAATTGATCTTTTGTGTTGGAGCTCCACTAAAGTCTATTGGATTCCTAGCCTTTGCCAAAGATCTGTTATTTCCACAGCCCAAAACCGGATTTCCTAAAAAATATTTCTGATCTAAAAAGGAAATTTAACTTTCTAGTACTGGATCATTTTATTTCTCTGTAAGGGAGTTGAGTGTATACCTGATATACTACATAATGTACGATTTCATAAAATTCATACAAAAGGAAGGAACAGTTTAGTTCTAATGCTGTATAATGACAGTATATTTATATGTAGTTCGTAATGTACGGTCAAATGATCCTTGCAAAAAATTGAAACAAGCTGTTTATGTCCAATACCCTTCTTGAATTTTAATATCTGTTCACTAGCAAACTTTCATAAAAATAGTATATAAATAAAATTCTTTATTATTAGTCAAGACTAATTTCATTAGATACAAAATCATAAACTCTTACATGACTTTTAAATTGATGTTATCTATTAATTAAACAATTTAAAGTTTTCATTTTGTTCAGAGGTTTGATTACAGTGGATGCCAGGGAAATGCGAACAATTTCCTTAATCTTGAATCTTGTCTGAATAGATGCAGACCTGGAGGATCTGGACCCTTTATCCAGGTACTAATTATTTAATCAGGGTATGTATATTTTCCTGAAAAAGCATTCCTCATCCTTCAGAAAATCAATTATTTTCCCCAGAAGTTTAAAAAAAATAAATGATTTTTTGGTAAAATTTTTTAAAAAGAATAAAAAACTTGCCTTTTGATATCCCCAGTTTTTATTTTCCCCCCAATTAATCAAAAATTAGTTCCCAAGATAATTTTTGATTTTGTACATACTACATACAGTTAATTAATGTAACATCCCTTTGTTTAATGAGTTGGTAGTTTACTATGCTTTAAGGACAACATTTTGTTTTGTTTCTCATTCTACCAATTTGGAAACATTTAAAAAAACATTATATTTGATTGTATCAAAGTTTTATTACATTTTAACGTAACTAGTTTTGTCAGAGTCTGTTAAAATTTACAAGTTCTTATGGAATTAATATTTCTAAAACCAAACAGTACCAAATATATTTGAACAATAGAAGAAGAAACTTTCTTCCGTGATTTTTGAAAGATTAAACACAATGATAAGATTTTTTTAAACTTTGTGAAAGTGGTATATTTATTACATTCCCTGTATTATTCTAGGTAGGAGGTGTTAACACCTTGCCTGTTCAAATATCAGGTTCACTGTCTACAGTATTCCCAGGGGCTCCAGGAGCAACTATATCTTGTCCAGGGTGTCCTAGTGATGCTCCCATAGATGGAGAAGTTAAAAAGGTAAAATAGAAAGGATCTTATTACTTATTTTAAACTGTTAATTTCTAGCCTTTAGAACTTTTCAACCAATTGTGATTTAATATTTCAAGCACGGGCAGCCGTAGTACATTTGAATATCCGAGCGGGGTCAACCTTTCCGGTCCCAGTTGTACTGTACCTAGCTCTATGGACAGGACTAGCCGGTGCAACAAGGTTGACACGGTCAGACTTTATGCTTCATATAGGTTGAATTTACTTTTACCAAAGGGGCAGATTTGTGTGCAAGCTGAACAGTTAATTAAGACAAAGATTGAAATATCAAAGGTCCATTAGGTTCCAGAATAATTTACAAAACTCAAGCTTTCACAATTATCTACTTATCTTATTTATTTGATACAATATTTATTCTGTATTTAGTTGGCTGTTCAAGCTGCAAAGAAGCTCGTTGGAATATCTTCTGTAGTTGGAGAAGAATGTGCACATGTAAAGCTACTTGAGGTAAAACAAAATAGTAGCGCTGCTTCACTTCAAAATAAATATTATTTTTACACATTTAGAACTCTAAGAGTTTATGAATATCCAATTTGTTTAGGTTGTGAATGTTAAGAAACAAGTAGTGGCTGGAACTAATTTTATCCTTACCCTGAAAATGATCACCAAGACCGGACCAGATTGTCAAGATGAGGAGATTAAAATTTGCTCAAACATATATGCCTACAAACCTCTACCATACGCCTGTGATTCAGATGATCATTGCATTGAAATTATAAGGTAACACATTTATTTTAAAAACTGTCATGCCAAATTATCAAATGTCTAAATTATTAGATCTGGAGACATAAACTGCCATGGTGAACACTCTATTGAGATTCCAATAGATATTGTTCCAATGGATCTAGGGGAAGGAAGAAATATGTTAACCATCACAGAGCTGAATATTGAGGAATATGGTAAGTTATCATCAAAATTCCATTATGTTTATTTTTACGAGGAAACTTGAGGTTTATGTGTAGACTTAAAGGAATTGAGTCGTTGCAACAAACTCAAATTTTTGAATCCCTACCTCTTAGCAACCTGATGATTTAAACCTGTGATATTTCAAACTTAGATAATTTTAGCCAACAGAGTTCACAGTTTGAAATATCTAAGGTCTACGGCACTGGGTTGGAAAGATAAAGGGATTAGAAAATCCCAGTTTGTGGCTAAAACTCAATATCTTTCCACCACTAAATTTTCAGCTCAAAAATTAGGATGTATCAGTCAGAGTTAAAAATAAATATAAATGAGATATGAAAAATTCCATCAAATTTTTTATTTAAATTTAAATATTATTTTTACAGACCCCTGTTTGACCGAGAAAATGATTGGTGACTGTAGAGCAGCAATCACAAGATTTTTTTTTGATAAGGAATCCAGTTCATGTGTCTCATTCAACTATGGAGGTAGCTATAGGTCTGGCAGTGGCCAGCCTTTCTTATTTTTATTTTAACATTCAAGATTTTATTTCTTGTCAAGGTTGTACAAGGCAAAGGTGGCTGCATGTTGATAAATATTTTTTCGGTTGGAATTTACTTTTTTCTTAAATTCCAAACTTTGCAATTTGGTAGATTTTTGTGGAAGTACCTGAGAGCCCAAAAGCCTAATTGTTTAAATTTTTTAAAGGGATACTTTGCGACTGATTTGAAAATAAAATTTTGTTTAATTAAGGCTGCAATGGAAATGGCAACAATTTTGTGAGCGCAGCAGAATGCGAGAAAGCATGTGCTGCTCATCTACCTGCCTCTGCCAGATCAGCACTAATTCCAAACCCAGGTTTTTTATAATATTTAGTTTTTGTTGTATATTTTTATAATATTTAGTTTTTGTTGTATATTTTTATAATATTTAGTTTTTGTTGTATATTTTTATAATATTTAGTTTTTGTTGTATATTTTTAGAATATTTTACATTGTTAGTAGAATTTAAAATGTTCTTGGCTATTTTGAAAAATTTATATCTGGGACAAATTGCCAAATTTTCAAGTTTATGATTTTTGGACAAGGACATGTAATTGTAAAGGTTCTTTTCAGTTTAAGATTTTATGGATCAAAATTGATCTAATTTTTTTTGGAAAATTAAATCAAAAATGAGCAAAGACTTGAAAATTTACTAAATGACAAGGGTAGCTAAAAGGTTTTCAACAGTGATTCCTAAACTTTAATGATGAACTTTAAAATAATTATTTACCTTTCTATTAATTAACATTGTTATTTTACATGAGGATAAATCAATAAGACATAAGACATAAGACATATACAGTTTTTTCTTTGCTTAAAAGTACACACCGATGCGATAACACTTTCAAGATCTAAGCATTTTGAAACCATATCGGAGGTTGCATTTGACGAACAGCCAGCTAGGTATAGTCCACTCTAGACAACAGAGAAGCAGCTCATCTATCCATTCCCAGTACATCTAGCTAGTTTTAGCTATTGATTAATTTCAACTTAGGGTAAATTGGAAATTCATTTATTTTGCTTTTGTATTAGATGATGGTTCTGTCACAATTCCAGTTCCTGCCCCTACTAACCCCATCTGTAATAAACCTATGGATGCAGGTAAATAAAACTTCTTAACCTCTTTAGGGAGGGGAGGGGGGTCTACTCTACAGTTCACACCATCTTAAACTGTCTTTTTGATTTTTCCCACTTGCTCTACTCAATACATAACTTAATAAAAACAGGTTTCCAGTTTTTTAAACCTTAAAATTACAGGGTGATTCAACAACAAAGTTTCTCGGACACATAAAACGGTAGGGCTAAGAAAAATCAATTTTTAATTAAAATTTTGAAGGTCCTTGTTTTGCTTTGAAACCAAGATATTATTACAACACCGAGAGCAATAGATGCGAAGAGTTTCTATATGGAGGATGCCGAGGGAATGAAAATAATTTTGAGATGTTGGTTGATTGTGTTTCTACCTGTGGTAAACAACTTCGCAGCAGGTTCCCTCCTCTACCTCCTCCACTACCAAAATGCAAGTTTGGAAACGAATCCTACGCTATTGGAGATATTGTTCGACTCGACAGCGATCCTTGCAAGGTAACAAAGAATGCTTTGTTAAAAACAATTTCAACTGTCCCCACTCCCCAGCTCTTAAATTCATGAAACCATATAAAAATTCTACTGGAGGGGGCAACCATAGACATAGATGTTTTCCAGAATTTTTCCAAGTGCAGGGGAGGGGTGGTGATTTTTGATGATTTGGGGAAAAAAATAAAATAAATTGGACAAGTTGTTTCCTTCTTTTCGATACTTTTAACCCAAAAATCCATTTATTTCACCAAATTCAGCAAATAAACCCCAACATACTTATCTTTTGGAGAAAAAAATATTTTCTTAACGGATGGGGGGGGGGGGTTAAATGATCTTTGAGAAAATATGCATAACTGTGTTCTCTTTTTAGGCATGTGTATGCAGCAGTCCCCCTGATCTATCTTGTAACATTAAAAAATGTCCAGCCATAGCTCCAGCTTCCAGAACACGGGAGAACTGCATCATTGTTAAAGATGATCTTGGCTGCTGTACCGAGAAACTTGAATGCCCGGTAGATGATTCTAACTTCGGCATAATTGGAGGTAAAACAATTTTAAGCGGTGGTTAAAAATCTTTTGCCACGCTTGAGGAAAAAACAGGAAGAATTTATGATATTTGTTTCTTCAAATTTTGGAGGTGTTAAAATCAACTAGATTTAACATTTTTCAAAACACTTTACAAATTCAGTAGGACAGTTGTCACAACTCTTTGATACCTAATAAAAAGTATAATTATTGATTTACTAAAGACCTCTTAATGAACGATGAATTTTCTCAAAAATACTTATTTTGATTTTATCCAGGATATTTCCCAATCCTTGGCGCCCCTGCATCTGCCCAACTGGACAGTGATGCCAAGATGGTGGCTGGGATTGCTTCTAAGAAGCTGTTGGGGGGATTAGCACTTATCTCAGGGGTTCAGTGCCAAGGAACTACACTTTTAGAGGTCTTAGATGTAAAAAAACAGGTAAAATAGTAGAAAAAAGAGAGGCGACAAGATTAGTAAATCTTAAGGAAATATGGGAAATACTACATATTTTATGGTTCTTGTGTTTTAAACGGAGAAGGGGGGGGGGGTATGGCACGTTTTATAAAAAATATAGTTTAGAAGACAGCACTGCCCCCTGCCTCCTGTAAACGAATAGAGATCAAGAAATCTATGAAAACATCACATTTTAAGAACCTTGGATTGTCGCAACACCCAGGCCTTGGTTTACCTCATCAACTCACATATACTTTTTTGTAGCCCTGGACACTCACATTTTAAAACTGCAATGCACTTGCTTTTAGCTTCCGTTTAAAAGAAGATTACAAAATCAATTTTTATGTGAGTTAACGATGTAAAAACTTTTTATGTATTTTTGAAGGACAATTTTGTTTTCTTAGGTTGTCGCTGGCACTAATTATATTTTCACAATGCGCCTGAAGTCTAAGAACGGTCCCCTGTGCTCAGATGAGATGGACAGATATTGTAAAAATATTCGTGTACATAAACCACTACCCTCAACATGCCAGGTTATCACCTCTTCATCTATCATTTTATATATTATTGGAAGGTTTTAATGTATGACTATTTTTCTTGTGTTCGCGAAAAGTTATAGGCTGATCCTAATTTAAATTAATTTTTTTCTCTATCAATTTTACATGCCCCGAATTGAATTTGACATTTATAACTTGTAATATCTGAACGATTTTTTAAGTTTAATTGACCTATTTATGGTTTGGGTGGAATAATGCCACTCGGCGAATTTACGCGGGATCTATGCTTATTGTGTTTTAACCATTTCCTGGCGTTTTTAACCATTTTCTCCTGATAAATCTAACAAATAGAAATAAAATTAGCAGCAATCAACAACAAATTCAATTCGGGATCTGTCTATAATACCCCCTTTTATTTTTTGCTAACACTCCCTTTAAACAATTTTGAAATCCGCAAGTGGATTCTTTAATTTGATCACCTTCCACTGCATAATACAGTATACAATATACATGCAATATTTGACGCATTGATTCAGACATGACAGTTTCTAGTCAATATATACTTCATTAGTATATAGTAAATTATATAAAATTATAATTTTTTCAAAACCTTAAAATTCATGATTTTTGTAGCGTAAAGATTGGAATTATTTGTTTTTAGTTGATAATGAAATTTTTTTTTAAGGATCTATCATCATGTTTGGAGCTGATAAATCAAGATGGAATTCAGTGTTTTGATACAAGAGAGGAAGTTTTTTAAATTTCTCTCATTTTAGTGTTTTTTTTTGGCTTTTTTGTGATTTTATGTCAAGTTCACTGTGTTTATATTTAATAACTTATCAATTGGGTGTGATCATACTTCATTAGTCTTATTTTTTTTTTCTCACGTTTATAAATTTTTTATTTTCATTTGAAAAATGTTTTTTTTTCACCAATTAAAATTTAAAATGGGTTCAAATGTACCAATCTTGGGACATTCTTTAATCCAAAATTGTTAAGCCATATATCATACGATAGCACCGTAATTATTTAAAAATTGCCGATAGAATATTTGAAAAAAAGAGGAAGGCTAATAAACTTCTTTCAAAAGAATCGCAAACGGATTTTTGAATATAGAATTTTTGTCTTTTAAATAGTGTTGTTATTACAAAAAATTAAATTTTAGTTTAAAATATTAATTGTATTCTAAATTGTTGCTTTATATTTATTTACCATATGTAATAAAAAACAGCTAAATTTTGTATGATTATTATGAAGGATGCAGAATAAAGTTGATACTATTTATACCAGGGGGCGGAAACGTCATGTGTGTGTGCCATGTCTGTACCAAAAGAGTGTGTAAGGAATACCGAACCGAAGGCGTGTACTGTAGATATTTGTGTAGTCTAGGAGAGTACATTTGTTTACTGTTAATTATTTACTTAAAAATAAGTTTAATATACATATTATATATTATTTACATATTTAAGTCAACACTTTGAAGCCAAGTTTTCATGCAAAGAATTTAGTTTGATTAAAGTTTAAAATAAACTACTCGTTATTTAAGCTTAAGGGGAGTTTAAATTGCACCCCGCGACTGGCAAAAATTGCGTGCTTTAAATCCGAAGACATTTGCTAGTCCGGACTATAATTGACGACATTGCTCTGCAATTTCCTTGACTGTAGTCATGTTGTGTGTCTGTTCCAAAAGAGTGCGCGTTTGTAATACCGAACTCCTCTGCAAACAAGTGCGACTGGCTTTCTTAATCCAGACCAGCGCCATTTCCTTTCCTTTTATTGTTATTCCCTGATTTATACGTATTTGAAACATTAAACAAATCTATATTGTGTAGACATAAGTTCAAGTAAATATCATAGCTTCTCTTATTGAAGAGCTTTCTAGAAGTTTTTCTAATATGTGACCAGATTTTCTGATACTTAAAACCAAAACGTGAAGAGTTACTATTAGGTCTCAAAGTGGCGACAGTATAATGTCGAATGAATTTTACCTAATTTATCGACTTGTATATGTATGCTGCAGGGACAATAAAGGAAATTTTCCTAATTGATTTAAAACGATGATATTCTCATTATTGTCAATCTGATAAAGACTATTATGGATTATGGACAGACGAGAGATTGTCAAGTGCTGCCAGGAACCACTTACTAATTAGGACTGTATGTAGTCACTTTAAACCTCTCAATTGATTCTATATTAATTAAACTATTTAGTAGGTTTGTGAACTTTAAAGAAATGATAAAGAAAGGAATTGAGTTTTTGTAACAAACTCTGATTTATTAATACCTATATGTTTCCACCTGATAGTTCAAACTTAGATTCTTTAAACTGACAAAATTTATAGTTTGAAATATGTAAGGTCTATGGCATTGGGTTGCAAAGATATAAGGATCAGAAAACCATAGTTTGTCACAAAGACTCAATTCTTTTACAAAATGATTTAAAAAAATGATAGTGAAAGATAGTGATAGTGATATTGTTGAAATTGAATTTTTAAAATCGATAATAAGGTTCTATAAAACCAATAAATTATTGAATTCTTATTAATTTTGAATCATTTTGAATCATTTTGAATCATTTTGAATCATTCTAAAATCCAAAGCANGTGGGGGGGGGGGCGGTCAAACGGGTGGTATTTATTTCACAAAAATCTAAAAATAATAGTCAATTACTTTGTAGATAATTAAGCTACAGATCTGGAAAATGGATGTTTTTACAAGCACCCTAACCATTAAAGTAAGGGGTCTACCTTTTTTCAATCAGCAGGCCTTGAAAAAATGGACTAAAGAACATTTATCACACACCCCTTTCTCAAATCTAAGGTTAAATTCCAAAGGGAAGGGGGGATGGAAAAGAACCACCCCCCATCAAAAATAGCCAATCAGGATTGGGTTAAATGAAAAATAATCATTTTTTATTTCAAAATTTAAATTCGAGTTAAAATTGATTTTGTTATTCCCTAAATATTTTTTACTGGGCTTTTAGAGTGCTTTGCGCCCATCTATAATATTTCATTATCTGTAAACATTTTCTCTTTGTGTGTTATCTTTGGGTCAATCCAGACCGAAATATTTTCAATAAATGTGGAACTAACGTCTACTTTTTTTTGTTCCACAGAGGTTTGGTCCATCACGATCACCGAATTTTAAAAATCATTGCAAAACAAGAGAAGAAAAAAATGTGCGGATCATTTTATAATAAAAGTTTCATGGATTTTCAAAATTCAATGCAAACCGATTCTTGTTGTAGGCAAAATTCTAAAATTTTGATCATCTAGAAACCTTCCCTGGGGATATGTGAGGTACCACACAAAATTTGGGCCCGATCGGTTCAGCCGTTTTGACGTTTATTGGATACAAACGGACAGACAGACAGACAGACAGACAGACAGACAGACAGACAACCAGACAAGCAAAGTTTATATATACTAGCCTTAGAGGGTGCTTCGCGCCAATCTTCTAAATTAATTGTGAACATGTTCTCTTTGTGTACATCGTAAAACAAAACAAAAATAATTTGCGAATTTTAATCTTAACAGAAAATTGGCATAACAACTTAAATTAAAACATTATATTTCTGATTAGCATCAAAAAGAGGATTCCATATTTTATTTAAACAAATTTGGATTTAACAATAAAAGTATCTTAATATTTTTCATAATAAATTGTACATCAAACCAATCATTGCAGTGGTCGGTGTTTATATCAATACAATGAAGACGACCTTTCTTTTTAAATTTTAATTTCGTAAAAAGATTTTTCCAAATTACAAGTTTACAAGTAAAAAAAAAGATAAGCTGTTATTATTGACAGCTTCTCTTTGTTTCCATGTTTATGTGAATGTTTCAAAGCTTAGGAGATATCAAAAATTGAAATCGAAAGTTGTTTTAATTATATTGATATATACGACGATGACAGTATATCTAGGGGAGGAGTGAACATCCTTCTTGTTCAGTTTTCTCCAAGTTTTGAACAGGCAGGCCTAGGCTGGTCATCTTCCTAAAAAATAATGCCTTAAATATGGCCTCACAATTCAAGCATATATAGAAACAATTTTATATGTTGTTGTCGGTGACTTAAAAGGATTGTAAGCGCTATTCTAAGTGACCTCCTAAGGATACCAGGCACAATATGAGACCATTGATCTTATTTATTAATTTAATTTATGTTAATATTAACATACAAATGTTAATGCTAATTGATATTACCATAGAAATTAACATTTAGGTAAATTTAATATACTGACAAGCATAAACTTTAATGAATTGTTTAAAGTCAATGTTAATGTTCATGTTAATGTTAATGTTAATGTTAATGTTAATGTTAACTTTATATACTGACAACCATATACTGAAAAGAATGGTTTAAACTCAATTATTAATTTTAATTTTGATGTTAATGTTAATGTTATTCTTAATGTTAACTTTAAATACTGACAACCATAAACTTTAATGAATTGTTTAAAGTCAATGTTAATGTTATTGTTAATGTTAATGTTAACTTTATAAACTGACAACCATAAACTTTAGTGAATTGTTTAAAGTCAATGTTAATGTTAAAGTTAATGTTAACTTTATATACTGACAACCATAAACTTTAATGAATTGTTTAAAGTCAATGTTAATGTTAATGTTAATGTTAATGTTAACTTTATATACTGACAACCATAAACTTTAATGAATTGTTTAAAGTCAATGATAATGTTAATGTTAATGTTAATGTTAACATTATATACTGACAACCATAAACTTTATTGAATTGTTTAAAGTCAATGATAATGTTAATGTTAATGTTAACATTATATATGAAATTACAGTGTCGCTAGGCTAGCGTACTCTGTGATTAAACACGGATGACGTCAAATTCGTCCTAGAATAATAAACAGTCATCAAATATATATTTATTAAGTATTTATGCAAAGACACTAATTGTACCAAATTTTGCTTGCGCCTGAAATCAAAAAATAATAATAAATACAAACTTGTAAACAGAATCCACCAGGGCTTGTTCTGGAACTTGTCGCCTGGTGAGAACCCAAAGTGACTCTAGAAATAAAATAAAAATTTAACTTTTATTAAAATTTTGAAAACTGAATATATTTTTAATTGTGGTTTCTCTACAAAAGTGACTTGCGCATTTCTACTACAGGAAAACACTATCAACAATATTTTTCACATTTTTTGTCAGATAAAGGTATCAGGGTACCATTTGTGACACAGGAATTGCCTTCTTTGCAGAATGTTCTTGAAATTACTAAGACAGTCCCTTTGATCTGTATTTTCGATGGGCAGATTATTGGTAACTAATAATTCGGTAACTAACATTTTGGTAACTAACAATTTGGTAACCTACCAATTTGGTAATTGGAAAATTTGGTAACCAACAATTTGGTAACCTGACAGTTTATTAATTTTTACAATTACTGAACTTTAGATATGAATAGTAAGAAAGTTTCTTAAAGAAACCTATTAAAAAATTGTCAAGACAACGTTTTATAAGTTCTTTCGATGTCTCCACAGTACTGGGTTAAACTGTATAAAAAGACTTACCTCTTCTCCAGACAGGGAATGTGGTGCATTGGTAAACAATAGCATAGGTTGTATAATCAGTATCTACTACACTGTAGTTAGGAGCTACTTTTCCACTACTAGTAGACTGGACTAAACAATAGCATAGGTTGTATAATCAGTATCCACTACACTGTAGTTAGGAGCTACTTTTCCACTACTAGTAGACTGGACTAAACAAAATTAAAATTTAAAACAACAAATTAAGCACATTTAAATAGTTCTATATTTAAATAAAGTATTTAGCGTTGGACCAGATTAAATGAATAATACAGTTCAACTGCGAAGACAAGTTGAACCACTTCTTTAATTTGAACTGGCGGACAAGAGAAGGGGTTCAATAATGTCTACGAGGTTCAACAGTTTATCAATATTCATTAAGCCTGGTCTCTAGAGAGCATGCAAGTTAGATTTGATTTTAACCCCTCTTAACCTTGACATGTTCCGAATAAATGCATAAGTGATCTGTGAGATGTCAATATTTAAAAAAAAAAGAAATAGAAAATCACTTTTAACAATTCCTACATACATATTTTAAAAATTGTTTAACATCTAGTATAGTTAAGAATTACCGCTAGAAGTTTAAACTTTCCAAAATTAGGTAAGTCTATAGGAAGGATAAGGAGTAATGAATGATGCATTGCACCGCATGCAGTTTTACACTGGATCTAGGTTCCCCACCCACCCACTCAACCAACATTTCATAGATTCAGAACTCCTCACAGAAAACTCCGGTTCATTTCAAGTACCGGGCCGACTTTAAAGCAATTAGAACAAGCTGTACAGTACACATACGGACTATCTAAAGCAACACGGGACGGTACACTAAATTAACCCCCCCCCCTTCTATTCTAGTGTGTGCCCTGCAGCAAGAAAACTTACATGGTATTCCTTCGAATGTTACAACTAACTCCGCCTTATTTGGTTTGGCTGGATCAGCTGGCCTCGCTGATCCTTGAACTTGTTGGTAACTGTTCCACCTGAGATAAAGGCAATATGTGTACAATAAAATCAGTTTGTGAGTTTTAACTAAATAAATCAAAGATTGTAAACAAAGGTATGGCTTTTCTTAGAAAGGCCTGAAGTCCGTTGTCGTGCAAGGGTTTTCATAATTTCAACACAATTTTAGAAATCAAAATCAATTTAAAAACATTTCGAATTATAAGTTTACACAAATAACTGCGCGTTTCGTTCTAAAATATGTTATTGAAGAATCGGAACACGCAAAAGAATTCCCTCGCAAATGTCGTCTTCCTTTTAAATGATTAAATAATTATTATTTCTCCGGGAAATAGATAATTTCTAAAGCCCAATAAAAAGCTCTGCTTCTTTAATATTCAATGTTGCAAAAAAAATTCAAATACAAACTACAAAACTCTTGTGAGAGTTAATTATTGCATAATAACTTTTTTACAAATATAATTTTTAATTATGTTTTAAACATCTCAGAATTTTTAGGACTAAGTAGATATCAATTAAACATGCATAGGTAATTTCTTAGAGAACGATTTTTGGGCCCCTCCCCCTCCTATTAAATTTGTACATTTGTATAATTGATCATGTGGCCACAGCGCCCTGCCCTCTAGCCTGTCCTAGCCGCGGCGCTCGGTCCCTAGACTGTTCTAACCGCAGCACTCGGCCCCCTAGCCAATCCTAGCAGGAGCGCTCGGCCAAGACATTATCTTAACCTAACCTAACCCTCAATAATAAAAAGTAAATGTACAAGATTGATAGGATGGGGGGAGGGGGGGGTCCAAAAATTTTTAGGACAAAACTTAAGATTGGTTTGTTAAAAAACCTCAGTTTTAAAACAGTTTTAAAACTTACCACATATTAACTTGTTCATTTTTAACACTAATAGTTTCTCCCTTGATGGCATATTGTGCACGAACACATTTAGCTCCAATCTGATATTTAAATAAATAATTATAATCTTATATACATTTAGTTCATGTTTTTGCTTTATCTGAAATATTCTATATTTATGTTTATTAATTAAATTATCTCGTATATAAAATCTTTGAATCAACTTTCGGAAAGTGGGGTTTCAAATAACATCAATTATTTGATTTTGTAACAGGCACAAATTGGGAAATTATGTACTTTCTTTAAAATTATAAGTTTAAAAAGAACAAGGTCTTTTATTTCTGCTTCTTAAAATACATTGAAAATAACATTTTTTGGGTTATAAACCATGTTTGGAACTTTATCTCTCTGTACTGCAATACATTTTTATCATATTTGTTTTATAGAAAGTATACTGCATTACATATAGAGCTGTTAAACTTGTATTAATTACATTTAGTTAGAAATATAAATCTGTAAACGTAGTTTCAAGTAACCTTTCATGCAAAGATGGCAATGCCCAATTTTGAACGATTCGTTTTAAATCTTTGGCAACGATCATCAAAGCCTGTGTTTATTTCTCTAAAACTGTTCAAATTTCTGTAAAACGGAAGTATGTACAGTTTGCAAATCAAGTGATTCTGTAGATTAATAAGGAGAAGTATTAATTGAAATTACATTAACGGTCCCATTAAAGGGTAAAAAAACAGAAGACAATATTTTATTTTTACCTGGAATATTTCAAAAACATTTGAATATTCAAACCAGGTTCCCATATACTTTGTTAAATCAAAGTTGTCCATTCCTAGAGAATTGTAATCTATTTTTTTCTTTAGAATTTGGAATTTTTTAATGCAAAAAGATGAAACAAATCCCGGAGTTTATCGAATGCATCTTCTTATGTAGAAAATCACTGCTGTCTTGAAAAATCACCGCCATCTTGAAATAACATATTTAACCTGGTATATCTGGGCATGCCCCAAGGTTCCAAACAGCTGTTTGTCCAAAGGAGACAAAGCATGCCAAACATAGAAGCCAAAGCATTTTAACGTCTAACAAAATATATATTTAAGATACGTTAACAGCTATAATTCGATCAATATTTTTATTGAATTTCGTACTCTTGCGCACGTCTAAAACTGATTTTTGAGATTGTTCGCACATTGTAAAGTGTGTTTGGTCGTAGCTTGTTTAATTTTATGTTATTTGAATTACTAAATTGTAGAATAGTTTAAATATTCAAGTGTTTATTTTAATATGATACCTGGAATAATATTTGTATTGAACTGAGCTCCTCTTTATTTTTTCACATTTGTCATATTGTTGCGTCATCGGACCTTACTTTTTGCACACATACAAAATTCCAGGAAAAATAAAAATATCATGGAACTGTTGATGTAATATTATCAAATATTAGATATGAGTTTAAATAACATTATAAAAGCATCTGTTTGTTCAAAAATGATGTAATAATTGTCATTTTTTATATATAGGTTATTTATATATGTTTTTTATATATAGGTTATTTATATATAGGTTATTTATATATGTTTTTATATATAGGTTNCTCAATACAGTTTAACTCAGAACTTCAGAGAAATCAAAAGAATTTATAAATTGTCGTATTTACAATTTTTAATCGGTTTTATAATAATATACCTAAATGTTAGTATTGTAAAAATAAATAAATACCTAGGTATATTGGAACAGCTGTACATAAAGAGCTCCAAATTCTCATTAAATTAAAAAACTAAATATCTGCAGGATATTCCTTTATCAGTAGATAAAGAAAACGACATTTTATAAATTCTTTCGATCTCCGCAGTTCTGGGTGAAACTGTGTTTTGAATAGTTTAATAAAATTAAAGTTGTTTACGCTAATATTGATGGATTTTGAATGCGAGCTTATAATTTGACAGAAAGTATTCCAATTCAAAAAGGTGAACTTCGTTGTATTTAGATTTAGTGTCCCAAGCAACATTGAAATTTATCGAATTTTATATTTTGCATTTATTAAATAGTCAAATGAAAACGCCAGTCAGAATTATTTAAAATTTTTAAAATCTAGATATTTATTTAAGATCCGAAAGTTTACACAATTTTTACATATGTTACGACGTTACATTTTTGCGGATTGGTTTTTAGAAATAACAATCTTAATTTTATTTAGAAAATACAGCTATATTGGAATACTTAAGATCCAATGCTGCGGAAAAAAACGAGTTTAACATATAAAGGAATTGAGTCTTTGCCACAAACTCTGATTTTCTTATCACTATATCTTTGGAACCAAATGTTGTAAGCTTTAGATATTTCAAACTATGAATTCTGTTAGATCAAATAGTCTGCGTTTGAAATATCTAAAGATATTGGGGTTTAAATATTTGAGTTTGTGGCAAAGACTCAATTCCTTGCTGTCCTGCATATGTCAGGGCTGTTAGCGTACCTTGAATTTAATAAAAGTAGTTTCTTAAGAATTAAAAATTATCACTCTTTGCAAGGATATTTCATAAATCTTATTTAACCCTTTGAAGCTGCGAACATCTGAGCAGCTTTCTTCTTGTGAACAACAAAAATGAAGCAGAACTGCTGATATATGTTTTTAAATGTATTTCAAGACGACATTTCATACTCTCTTGCTATGTATCTTGATATCTGAGATTGGCTATATATTTCTTGCAACTGCTGTCACGTGTCGTTGATGAGAAGTAAATTTTCATGATCCATTTCAGGAAACTTTGAAAAAAATTTATAAAACTCAATTGAAAATTAGTCAAGCAACGATTTTTACAGGCAAATCCAAACATGATTTTAACTTTAACCATTGCAACATGAATTATTTTAAGGCTATCTTAAATTATAACTTTGTTAGTTTTAACTTTTAACAATATTACTAAAGTTTAGCAGTTAAACTTGTTCTAATATCCAGCCCGGGGGAGAATAGTTTAAGTTTATTTTCAAGCTTTCAAGTTTGGTTTAAATATTATCAAAGGAGTAAACTCCAGGATTCTTTTAAAGTTATTGCATTCTTAAGAAATACTAAAAATTTTATCAATCCTTTTATTCATAATGTAAAAACATTAAAGGTTTCAAAGACAGCAATTAAATGGACTGTACGCTAAAATACCCATGCCTGATTCACAACGGTACCTTTATAAGTTTATTCTGATTAAACAGACAATCAGGCATATACCATCTTTGAGGGTCACTTGTAATTACGGGCGCTTACACATCCTTTAAAATAGTTTTTTTGACCATAAACCTGTCTCCAACCCCCACCCTGGCGTAATGTCGTCTTTGCCAGACCCAAATCCAAACAAACAATTTCTCTGACTCTACCTCTCTACCCAGACAAAGGAAAATCGAAACAGTGAAATGTTTTACTAAAAGATCAAATCCATAATAACTTTGCAATCCATAATGAATTCTATTTAAAAAACCGGGTTCATATTTTCAGAAGTGTTAAAAATGTTTAAAACTATTCCATCAAACCCTCCGATCCTTAATCACTCCTTTTCACCACGACACAAAAAACTAGTAAGATATATTATTAACAATTCAATTACATTTATACATTGTCATTTATTTGTACTATACCTGCATTTTATTGCAGGTTTGAAATATATCCATTTTTGTGAATATTTGAGACTACAATGTCTGAGTTAAGGAGTCTAATCGACTTAACAGTCAATCAACCCATTTATCAACCGACTTACAGTCTATCAACCCATTTATCAACCGACTTTCAGTCAATCAACCCATCTTTCAACCGACTGACAGTCAATCAACCCATTTATCAACCGACTTACCGTCAATAAACCCATCTTTCAACCGACTTTCAGTCAATCAACCCATTTATCAACCGACTTACAGTCAATCAACCCATTTATCAACCGACTTACAGTCAATCAACCCATTTATCAACCAACTTACAGTCAATCAACCATTGACGCCCACTTAAAGTTTTACAAGTTTGTTCACAATAATTACACTTATCTATTCACCATAGTTTCAGTAGAAGTAAATATTTCCATTTACTGTTATAGAGCCGATATAAGGATTTATCTCTAATTGGATAATGAGCTAGATAGATAGAAAGATAGATGTTCCCGCCATGCAATTTCTATTGGTTTAGAATAGACACCAAACACGTGACTGAACCCTGATTGGATCAGTCGCTAATGGACTCGGCATACTAGATCAGTCGCTAATGGACTCGGCATACTAGAGTGCATTGTCTCAACACGTCTCTTAATATATAGTTTTCAGCTGAGTGCACACAAAAGGGGTTTATGCTCCCTTGCCCAACCCGGCCCTGCAGGTACGAGTTCTCTGCAGGCATGACACCGGCCCTGCAGCATGCAAGATTTTTTCTCAAATTTTATCAATTTTTCAATGAGAGAAATCTCGATAGAATAGACGTAAAGAATTAAATTAGAATTTTTTAGATTAAAGATATATATTGGGATTACACAGATTGTCCAAAATAAGAGATTGTCATTTTTACATAAAATACATAAAAGCTTGATGTAAACTATACAATTTAACTTTACACATCAGTTTCATACAGGCTATGCATTTTAAGCGGAAACAATATTAGAATATACAAGAAATTTATAATTGCAGATAAAATAGGAATCATCTTTAAAATATTAAGGAATTGAGTCTTTGCCACAAACTCTGATTTTCTAACCCTATATCTTTGTAACATATTATAAGATGGCAAAGATATATGGATTAAAAAATATGAGTTTGTGGCAAAGACTTATGCCTGTAGGCCTAAAGGATTAAGTTAGTTTCTTATCTCTAAATATTTTTTACCAGAAATTCGTAGATCTTTGATATTTAAAGCTCTAGATTCTGTGATATCTAATATTCCAAGCTTAAAATGTTAAAGGTTTACACCACCAGAGGTCAAATTTAAAGAATTTGAGCCACGGCTTAAATTTTAGACGCGGTTCAAATATGATTGGTTACACATAAAATTGTATTCAATGCTTCAAGATTGAAGCCGGCGCAAAATTGAAACCAGTTTTTGGCAGATTTGAGACGCGGCTCAAATTCATTAAATTCGGACTCTGGTTGCACAAATATAGATATATAGAGATTAGAAAATTTGAGTTTGTGGCGTAAACGTATTTCCTTTGTCGAGGATCTTTGATATTTAAAATATTCTGCTAGGTTAAAATTACAAGTTTGAAACATATAAGGTTTACACAATCAGACTTCAAAGATACATGGGTTAGCAAATTTAGGTTTAGCTTAGGTTGGCTTTAAATATCCCTAAATCTTTGTAACCAGATGTCGTAGACCTTTGCTATTTAAAACTTTAAAATTCTGTTAAATCAAATAGTCTCATTTTCACAATATTATTTATTATTATCTAAAGGTTTACACCATCAGCTTGCAAAAATAGAGGGATTTGAAGATTTGAGATTGTGAGTAAAAATTGGATTTTTTAATGTTGCTCCCGTTTATAGCTTTTTAATATCAAAAGAAACGTGACTGAGTTAATGCCAAATGTAGGCTGAACTTTTTAAAATTTGAGTTTTTCAAATTAAATAAAAGAAAAACAGTATTTCATGAAAAAGCATAAATATGCGGAAAAATGCTATATTTTGAAAAGAATAAACACCTTTCTAAGATTTATTTTTCCTCCTTCAATGTATTTTAACTTTCCCTAGTTTTGCTTTATACAAATATAAATGATGAATATATACATTGTTTTCCTTCTATAGCTCTACTCAATCACCCCCCTAAAAATTAAAGCCGCCACTTTTTCAGGGGGGGGGGGCTGAGCCCTCCCCTGATATTAATAATCACATAAATACAAGAAAAGTAAAAATAATGGTCTATCAAAAGAAATACTTTGTTTGGTGTTTTGAAATGTTTGTTTCGGAACTATATATAAATTATGTATGAATTATGTATAATTTATGTATCTGGTCAAGGCATAGATAAACAGAGCGTCCCATATCATATTAGATTATCTCCAATCGTAATCGTAATTTAGACCCATTGACGCAGTCTAATTTAATGTGGGACACCCTGTACATGAATATGGATCGCTCATGTCGTCTTCATCATACTGGAGGGTTACAGTCATAGAGAATAGAATATATATTAAAGGGGAATTTAGACAATCTCTCGGTATGAATTTTTTCAGTCCCTTTCAGCCTTTTAAAGTGTACAATTCATGTAAATGTTCACAAATTATATGCAGTAGAGTTTATTAATAAAGTATGTCCCCTAGACTATCCATTTCAATTTCGAATTTTTTAAAGCTCCTAAATAAACTTTATAAAAAGAATTAGGTGAATAAAAAACATCATTTGATTTATAGTTATAACGGAAAATCATCGTTAGTAAAGTGAAAGGCATAGAGTCTATGTGAAATGATCATTGGTCAATTACTCAATTATGACCCCAGCCTATTTCATAATTTGGTTTTCTACTAGTCATACTAGTCGAAAGTTTAATTTCAAAGGATTAGAACGAAGATTAGTTGCTGCTTGCTACCGATATGTGAATGATAATGATGACAATTGGACTCCCCTTACACACAAGCAAAAAACGTATTCAATGACCTTTTCAAATGACGAGTTCATGATGTACAAGGGGTTGTACAATTTTCACCTTTACTGCAGTCTGCATTAGCGATCTATATTCTTGTATATCTTTGAATAAAGTGAAAGGCATAGAGTCTATGTGAAATGATCATTGCTCAATTACTCAATTATGAAACCAGCCTATTTCATAATTTGGTTTTCTTTTAATATTAATTTTAGATTTTCTAAAAAAATGATGGTTCAGGGCCCAAAAGATTATTTAGCGCAAATATGTGAAGTATACTTACAGTATGGAAACAGTACAACAAAATGGCCGTTTTACACTTTTTTCTAGTAAATTCCTCTCTAATATATATTCTATTCTCTTTGGTTACAGTTGAAATTGAAAATGGCAATTTAACTATGGTACTAGCTACTGACATACAGTATATTGGATATAAAGGTTTGCGGCAAGTATGTTTGTACTCTGTACAAATTTACGGGGGTTTGTTTACAAATATTGCAGACATACTAGTCGAAAGTTGAATTTCAAAGGATTAGAACGAAGATTAGTTGCTGCTTACTGCCGATATGTTAATGATAATGATGACAATTGGACTCCCCTTACAAACAAACAAAAAACGTATTCAATGACCTTTTCAAATGACGAGATCATGATGTACAAGGGGTTGTACAATTTTCACCTTTACTGCAGTCTGCATTAGCGATCTATATTCTTGTATATCTTTGAATCAAGGGTTAAGATTGAGGTGGGATTTTATAGGCCTCCACCTTTTTTAATCAGATCTAGATCTACTTTTGAAAATTAAATCTCGCCTTAATCTCAAAATATCTCTTCTGCCCTTGATGAGGTACATAAATGATTATTCTTAAAAAATCGTTTATGAAGATAAATAATTATATAATATTCAAAGAATGTGTTTGGCAAATGGTGTTTACACAAATTAAGTCATTGCTTACATTATTTTAAAGTGACCCTTAAAGGGAGAGACCGGCTGGACATGGTAGTTGAGCTGAAAGTGCAGTATTGTAGAGACAACTTTAGGATTCATTTGTTACAAATGAAACATTTTTACGGTTTACAATTTCTAAATAAAAGTTTTAGGTCCGGGTTATCAAATAATTGTAAAAAAATGTTTCTTCTGCTGACTGAAACAATAAACATATATTACAGTTTTTCTACAATACTACACTTAAAGCTCAACTACTATGTCTAGCCCGTCTATCCCTTTAAAGGGATTGTAAGCGTAATTTCAAGTGACCCTCCATGCAGAGATGGCAATGCCCGATTCACAACGGAACCCTTGAAATCGTTGCCTGGACAAATATGAATTAGATAACAATGTTTTTTGTTTCTTTAAAAGCTGTTTATTTTCATTTGTGGTTTCTCTTGGTAAAACTTGCGCATTTCTTTTAGGGTCAGAAGTCAGTATCTTCCACATTATAGATCAGATTAAGGTTTCAAGGGTACCGTTGTAAATTGGCAATTGTCATCTTTGCATAAAGGATCACTTTAAATTAAGCTGACAGTCCCTTTAACAAATATTTATCCTGATCCAAGGATGTAATGCAAGGAAAGTTATTTCAGAAGTGTACACATCTTTTGTACTGCAGTGTACTGAGTCTGGGCGGTAATGTAAACACAAGACGGATGTCGAAGCCTGACAAGGGATCCATCTTTCACATAAAAAAATCAATGAAATATTCTGGTCATAGGAAACTATTATGTGAATTATCAAAATTATCAAAATTTAATGCTTTTAACCTCCTCGGATACTAAACGAACACTGATGCATCTATTCTTGTTTACAAATTCCGCCCAGAGAGAACTGGTTTCAATATGTACGCAGAGTATACGTAACTGCAATTAACTTGCCTTGCATTACATTCTTGTCCTGATCAAGGTTCACCCTCATAAAAGAGGCGATCTTATGGTGACAAGAAACCCTCTAATAAAGCAACCTGAAGGTGAGATTTAATCTTAATTGCATTAACTGCTGTCTTTTATACAGGGCACCGTTACAGACATGGTGGCTAAGAATGAGCAGTACGTTATGACGTCAGTTTTAAAACATTTAAAGGGACTGTAAGGTGTAAACCTATATTCAAGTGAATCTCCCATGCAAAGATGGCAAGTTCCGATCCACAATGGTACCCTAAAATTCTTTATCTCATTATTTATGTGGGATGTATTGTCCTTTTTTTCTGAGGTAGAAATGCGCAACTCACTCTCGTAGAGAACTCAAAATTGAAAACAATCAGTTGATAGCTTTTTCATTCTTGTGCAGACTACGTATTTCAGGTTAATCGGGTTTTGCCATCTTTGCATGGAAGGGTCACTTGAAATTACAATTACAAAAAGTTTTTTTTCGATAAAATTGCTTTTATTACATCTTAAACAATTTTTCTTCGGTCAAAGATATTAATCTAAACTATTTCTAAAACGATTTTACTAGCTGATATTTATGAAAAATTGTTTTTATTTTGTACAGAGTGAATATTTTGGATGATATAAAAGCAAACTTATCAAGGATGCAAATTTAAATTAGGATATAAATCGCAGATTCTTATGGAGCCTTTAAAAAGTCTAAACTCTTAATGTTTTAAAACCAAACCAAAAAAGGTTTTTTAATTATTTATAGTCTTATATTCAAAAATACGTTAAAAAAAACCTTTAAATTGGCAAGATTAAATTCTGCAAGGAGAAATATTATGCGAGAACGTTACACTTATCACAATTGGTAATTACAATAATACAGAAATGATCAAATATTGTCTAACAAGACCCTCTTTTGAGAACGTTCGAAAATCGTTGTATTAGCGCCACTTAGATTTTAGCGGTCAATTTCGAAAATAGTAGTTTCTATTTCCGTCGCTGATGTCACCACTTCCAAGATGCATGATTAGACAGCATCCAGAGTTGAAAACTTTAGAATTGTGGATATCGAAAACAATGCTTCATCTCTTCTTTTTGCAAATATTAAAATTATTTTAATCTTTAGACAGTAGCCCTGAATTCAACCAATCATGGAGTGACTAATGAAGAACCCTCATTGGTCGAAATAGTAGGGATATCTGAAAAATAGCGGATTAAGCAGAAATCAAATGTATTCACAGTGGATATTCAGATCCTAGCCATCAGTATTAACAATATCCAATTATAAAGTTTTCAGTTTCTGACCGAATACAAATATTCCGGGTTTCAGTGAACTAGTGAACTAAATAATAAACTCATTTCTCAAAATAGAGTCTAGTATTGAGAAATGCATTAAGCGAGATTATAAAATCATCTTTGCATATTTTATGACGATTAATGAAGGGATTTGTTCTCTAAATTCCACATGGCTTCATCCTTTCAAACCATATCATGCTCTTGTATTTTCTTAAACTATCATGTTTTCTGTTCATTATAATTGGTGACTTAACCTAAAACATTTGAATTCATTAAGGATACAGGGAGAACCAGACAACTCAAAACAGGAAGACGACTTTTAGAGTTAAGTTATGAATTTAAATATTCCAATTTGCATGAGAAATAGTAGAGGTGCAGTGTAAACAGACCCATTTTACTGAATAAATAAATAAATAAGTCAACTTACTCTATAACTATTTGATTAAGTCACTTTACTCTATATAACTATTTGATTAAGTCACTTTACTCTATATAACTATTTGATTAAGTCACTTTACCCTATTTAACTATTTAAGTTGTAACGACATCAAATAAAAACTTTAGCATCGCTTTAATGCCGTCTCCCTGTTCCACAATTTTAAGGTTCTCATTGTACAAGAACTTTTATAAAGAACTTTTATAAAGAACTATTCATAGAGTAACAAAACGAAGAGGTAAAGCTTAGTTCAGATGTACACAACCGACCTCCCTATTAATTAATTAATAGAGTGGTCGGTTGTATACATCACGATATGTTTACGTATCTAACACTGTACATGACACTCGGTCGGTCGGTCGGTTGTGTACATCTGAGGTTAGCTTTATGGAACTATTCCACCAGAAAAAAAAGTTGAGAGTAATGGCCAATTTCTTATTCATTTAACCATAGGTACAACTATAGGTCGTATCTATCTAAGAAATTGACTATAAGTCTCAAATATGTTTTGCATATGTTGAAGTACAGGGTGTCTCAGCTGGTGAATAGTTTTGAATGTCTTCTTCCACATACTGTATTAGATATTAAATACTTTTTGCAGTTAATTTATTTTAGAAAACGTTTAACTAGTATATATGTAGTGAATCCTGTAATAGTTGTGCGGCTAACTATCTATTTCACTATGCTACCATGATTATTTCTTTAATTCTATTTCTAGTTCTTTGTAACCTGTCTGAGCATACCGGCCTGGTCAAATAATGTTTTCTAATTAAAGACACCCCGATGTAAACCTTGTCTTGTTAAGGACAGGAAGAGAGTATAGAGTTAGTTGCACATTTCATGTACTTAAAGTTTATCCGGAGATACTGGCTAGGGTTGTTACATATATATTACTGTGAAATCAATTTTACTATAATAAAACTGGCATATAAAAAGATTATTAGCCTCTTTAGTATCAAACAACTTATCAAATTATGGAAGAAGACATTTTAAACTATTCACCAACTGCATGTTTCGTGGGACACCCTGTAACTGGGGTTTCCCTCAATTAAAAGATATGATAAATATTTCTTCAAATATTTATGAAAATAAAGAATTATATTTACCTGGGTTTAATCTATTGTTGCAGCATTGATATGAACTCTAAAAAAGACAAAATTGTAAATAAAATGATTACAGTAATAATAATGATAACAGTTTTTACAATTTATTTTATTTTATAATAACAAATATTAAAGATTTTTAAATGGCTTTGTGACAATATCACTATATCTTTGCAACCCAATGTCGTCGAAGTATCAAAGTTTACTACGTCAGGTTGTCAGTTATAGGGATGAGAAATTTTGTGTTTGTGATAAAGGCTCAATTTCTTTTAATAAACGATAATAGTAATAATAAAAATGATATTAATAATAAGAGTTTTTACATTTTTATACCTTTATAATAAATGACACCAGTTTTTGTTTCGCCTTCTTCCACTCTTTGTATTCTTTTATATTCTAAATAAAGAAAGATTTTCTTCAAAACATTTGGTTTTCCTAACTGCACACTGCAGTGTAATGTAGTGTAATGTATACTAAAATATATTTTACATTAGTGTTTTGTGTTTTAGTAAATTGTGATTTAATGTAGTGTATCGTACCGTACTAAACATTGCACAATATTATGCATAGTAATGTATGTAATATTCAATACTGCATTGTGCTGTAATTTTCTAAGCTGCAAAGTAATGTTCTCAACTGCACTGTACTATTCAGTAAGGTACTGTTCTACATTGTACTTTTCTTTAATGATTTTTTCTGCAATGTACTGTTCTGTTATTTATTGTTTTGAATGTACTGTTCTGTAATATTCTGAACTGCAATGTTCTGTTCTGCAATGTATTCTTCTGTAATGTATTGTTCTGTGATGTACTGTTCTACAATGTACTGTTTTGAAATGTACTGTTCTACAATGTACTGTTTTAAAATGTACTGGTCTGTAATGTACTGTTCTACAATGTACTGTTTTGAAATGTACTGTTCAGCTATGTACTGTTCTGCAATGTATTGTTCTGTAATGTATTTTTTCTGTATTCTACTGTTCTACAATGTACTGTTTTAAAATGTACTATTCTGTTATTTACTGTTCTGCAAGGTATTGTTCTGTAATGTACTGTTCTGTAATTTACTGTTCTGCAATGTATTGTTCTGTAATGTATTGTTCTGTAATGTATTGTTCTGTAATGTACTGTTCTACAATGTACTGTTTTGAAATGTAATGTTCTGTAATGTACTATTCTTCATTGTATTGTTATGGAATGTACTGTTCTACAATGTACTGTTTTGAAATGTACTTTTCTGTAATGTACTGTTCTGCAATGTATTTTTCTGTGATGTACTGTTCTACAATGTACTGTTTTAAAATGTACTATTCTGTAATGTTCTGTTCTACAATGTACCGTTATGAAATGTACTGTTCTGTTATGTAATTTTCTGTAATTTACTGTTCTGTAAGGTATTGTTCTTTAATGTATTGTTCTATAATTTACTGTTTTGAATTGTACTGTTCTGTAATTTACTGTTTTGCAAGGTATTGTTCTGTAATGTACTGTTCTGTAATTTACCGTTTTGCATCGTATTTTTCTGTGATGTACTGTTCTACAATGTACGGATTTGAAATATACTGTTCTTTAATGTACTGTTCTACAATATACTGTTTTGAAATGTACTGTTCTGTAAAGTACTGTACGTTCTGCCATTAATATACTGATCTGCAATGTACTGTTCTGTAATGAACTGTTAATTCTGCAATGTATTTTACTTTTATACCTATTACTTCAATAAATACAACACCAGGATCCTTTGCCTATCTCCTATCTTCTATTCTAACTTTTAATTGTTGCTTAATCTTTTATTATTTTCTCTTCATAATAAATTCTTTAGCGGATTTACAATTTTTCTTGGATTTTTAGCATCCATGAACCTTCCCTGGGGTCAGTGAGGTCCCACACAAAATTTGGACCCGATCTGTTCTACCTTTTTGACGTTTATTGGATACAAACAAACAGACAAAAAACCAAACAGTTAAAAATGTGTTCAAGATCCCTCCCCCCTCACCATTATATGCAATAGATAGAGTTCGTTTGTTTCCGAATCTCTTTATTCAATTCACGTGTACATTTTATTCATTATTGTAATCTTACCATTATACATCCTCTGCAGTACAGTACAGTATTATTCTCAAAAAGAAGAATATTATTTTTTTTAAGAACCAAGAATTTAATTTTGTGCAAAATAAATATCCTCCGTGCTTGTTTTTACATTTTTAAAAAACAGATGGTACTATAAAACATGATTGAGGTTTGTTGTAAATACTACTTTTTTATTCCTGGGTTTCCTCACTTGCTGCTGTTTATACCATCTGTTGCCGCTTGAAGAAAAAGGTTTTATAAAATCACTATATCTGCTCTATAGTTGGATTCTTTAAATACCACCCTGTGTTTATAAGTTTGCCTTTGCTTGATTTTTGTTGTTGAGACTGGGGAGGGAAGGAATGCCAGCCACGACAATTTCTCGTCAAAGCCACATTCTCTTCATTTTCTCGTCCAAGCCACCTCGGAATCCTTGTCCTTCGATTGTTATGTGTTTAAGAATTTCCAATTCTCGAAGATAAAACTATTTTTTTTAATCTGGCCACATTAGGGCATAAAATATGGATGGACTAAAGTAATGCAATGATTACATCATGTTGGAATCTTCAAACCCATGATAATGATGTTAAACTTTATTTAGGTAAAACTTAAATCTCTTCTGCCTCCGTAATGACTTACCTTCGCGATATAAATTGAAAAATATTTGGCAAACCTTTTCCCCCATGGAACCATGGAACCATGGAACCATGGAACCACCAGGAAAAATTTCTATGGTTTTCACTATAATTATCAAAAAAGATTGAAGTTCTATAAATTCGGAACAATTTGTGGCATTCTACACCAGGAATCTATATATAAATTTGGCTTGTCTGTTTGTCTGTCTGTTTGTATCCAATAAACGTCAAAACGACTGAACCGATCGGGCCCAAATTTTTTGTGGGACATCTAGGGACCCCAGGGAAGGTTTATGAAGGATTGAAATTTTAAAAATTTGTCTCCATCAAAATTCGATCTTCATTAAATTTTTATAAAATTTTGAAAATCCACGAAATTTTTTGTGAAAATCCGCGAATTATTTTTGTTTTGTTTTACGATGTACACAAAGAGAACTTGTTCACAATTAACTTAGAAGATGGGCGCGAAGCGCCCTCTAAGGCTAGTATATGAAAATGCGCGTAAAAAAGGTGAACATTTTTAAAGACATTGAACTTGAAAATTTTAATTTAATTGGAACTATTTTTTCGAGTTACAAAAATTCGATATTTCAGTTATGCCCTAAGGTGGCCTGATTCTTTAAAAATAGTTTTATCTGGGAGGATTAGACACTTAAAAAAATGATATTGAACGGACGAAAATTTCGAGGTGGCTCTGACGAGAAAATGAGGAGATTATGGCTCGGACGAGAAATAGTTGTGGTTGGCCTTCCTCCACTCGACTGGGAGACTTGGAGGAGTAGTTAAATCATAGTTCTTGCTGAAATATGAAACATTCTGATGTATTTACGAATAAAAGATGAAACTGAAATTGGCTGAAATTCACAATTTTAATTTTAACAATTTATAAGTTCCGTCTTAAATTTTTTAGGGATAGTTTATTTTGTGTCTTAATAAACAATTAAAGCAATATAGTTTGCTTTTAAGAACTTAAGCTACAGGCAATGACTTTGTTTTTTTTTGACTCAGAGAGACTTCGAGTAATTTGGAGTAAATCTTTATTTATAAAATGGAATGTTCGATTCACAACGGTACCCTATAAACCTTTTTATGAATGAGATATTTATGAATTCCATTTAAGAAATGATTCATTTTCAATTGTGGTTTCTCCTTAAAAGTGACTTGTGAATAAAATTGTGAGAACTAAATACTTTTAAGCTAGAAAAATGATAATATCTTCCACATTATTGATCAAGGGTAACGATGTGAATTGGACATCCCACTTTTTATTAAATGGAGAGACTTTTTAAATTTCAACAACAGTCGAAGAAAACTTTCAGACATTATTTGCGTTTTTAAACTATACCCTTGATTGCTGAAAATACATTCTAGAACATATTTATAGCAAATCAGGCTTTTAGGGCGCTTCACGCCCATCTTCTCTTTGTACAGCATAAAACAATAACAAATAAAGTTCGCCGACTTCCTAAAATTATTTTTGCGCATCTAAAAACTTTTACAAAAATCAAAAAAGTTTTTAACACAAAATTTTGTAATTTTGAACATTCACAAATCTTTCTTTCGTCATGTGATGACCCCCACAAAATCGGTTCAGCCGTTTTGACGTTTATTGGATATAAACAGATAAACAAACAAGACAGACAGACAAGGAAAATATATAGATGCTAATATCTAGCTAAGCCTGAAAAATGATCTTGATTTATCAAAAGGTTTTGCCTCCTCCTTGAAGTTTAATAAATGTATACGATACAGGTTCTTACTTGGATCCTCAATCAACAAAGTTTTCTTCATTTCTCATATATTTTACTAGGCTATCAGGGTGCTTTCACGTCCATCTTCTATTTCTATTTTTAATTGTTAATGGCTCAATCTTTCAGCATTATCTGTCCTATGAAGTCCCACACAAAATTTGGGCCCGATCGGTACAACCGGTTTGAACACTTTCTACTAAACGCTATCTTCGGCAAGTGTACTGCAAATTACTTCAGAAGGCACCGAAATCATCATTAAGGGTGTGAAGTTTATTATTGGATATGAACAAACAGACACCCAGACAAGCAAAGTATAAAAGCAAAAAAACAATTTCCAAAATTTTCTTGGAAATTTTCAAATTCAGATTAGAAACCCATTTTAGAAATACCAAAAACTGAATAATGGTTTTTAGCAAGTAACAGTCCAAAAAAGCGCCTTTTAAAATGTTTTTCTTCTTCCCGTCCTCTAACTCATTCAATTTAAAAATTTAAAAATAATGGTTTTTAATTTGAATTGAGCATAAAATTCCAAGAAAATGTGTTGTAACCGTGTAACATGACATGTTTTGTTCTCGGCCTATCTGTAGTGATGCAGCATTCGAATGTAAAGCATATCTTCGAAAAGTTCTCAACATTTGTTAGTTTTATATGTTAGTGTAGGAGAAATAATTGGCGCAAGATAAGCAACATTTAAAAGCTAAAATTAAAAGTCCGAACGTTTGTGTTGAGAATCTCCGAATTAAGAATTTTGATGCAAACCAACCATTTGATTTCTCTTCGATATCCTGTAGTCAAAACCACAGATTTAAAAGTGCCCACATTGGATATCAAAATCAAGCGTTCAAGATAAACGATACTTCCTACAAAGTATCCGACCTCGTAACTCGTAAGCCTGTTAAAGGGTCTTTAAGCATCAGATAATCAGATAATCTTATTTATCTTATTTATCTACGAAAACACTTGAAAACACTTTGTTTGTATAAGCTCTTTCATAATTAAGAAATATTAATATTTGCTTTCCTTGAAGTGTCAAAGTAAGATTCACATTCGATTTTTTTGTTAAATAGTGTTGGACAGTGGGAAGTCATCTGCGTTGAGTTCACACAGAACGTTAGCGTACACACCAATATTGCGGCCTTTAAAACAGCATTTAAGAGGTTTATACACTGAGATCTCTGCCCTCATTGATCAGTGAAAGTTTTAAAGAGTACCATTGTGAATCGGGTAACTCTTATTTTAAATGGATGGACACTTGAAATTACGCATACAGTCCCTTTAAGATGAAGAAAAGGGCTTTGAAAGGGAATATTAAGGGCGGAAGCAGAAACAATAGAGACCTCTTAGATTTGGTTGGGGCAGTTCGGTGTTACGAATGGGACTGAGAGGGGGGGGATACTTGCTGCTATAAGGGTTGGGGAAACAGGGAGGGGGGGGGAAAAGTAATTTTGAAAGATGCTTAGCTTGTTCTACCCAAACCAAATCTTACGTGTCATATTTTGTTTTCTTCCCTTTATCAATAAAACATTTACTATTTCAAGTTTATATAAAAGTATTTATTAATATTATTGTGTATATACTGGAATAGGATACTGGCCGTAGTGCCCGGCGTTGCCAAGGTTTATATTAAAATTCACAGTCAAATACTTAGGATTTAATCATAATTGTAGCCTCGCGTTGCCTGTGGAATTTCAAAACTTTCCAATTTTCTGGGTTCCTTAAAAATTTAGTTCATGGGAGATTCAGCCAAAAAAGCCCTTGGAAATCATAGATTTCACAGATCCAGGTGGGGGCTGAGCCCCCATAGCCCCCCCTGAATACGGCTCTGAAGTATATTTAGTGTATCAAGAAACACTTGAGTGTATGAGTATTATACACATATTGATTTATTTAAAGCTACAGGGAAATATAAATGCTGAAGTAAACTAAACAAGAAATAAACTTGTTGTATTCAAATAAAATATATTTTACAGCCTTCAATCTTCTAATAACCTTCCTTTGGCCTTGTTATAATGTTTGAACAATGCCACTGTGCAGTGTGCAGAGTCGTATTTGGGTGTTTCTGTGGAAAATTGTCATCATTTTGTGACTAAAACACGTTATTTTAACTAAATTTTGATGAGCTGATGCTTTATGCCTATTGTTTAGTTTTTATTTTTTTTTATTAAAACTGAGCCCGCGATTTAAAAACTTCGTCTCGAGAAGTAATTCCTTAAACCCAACTTTAAGACCCGATCTTCGACCCAACTCTGACGACTGCTTGTGTCACGTAATTGACAACTGCAAGATCTTCGGCTCGACTTAAGGAGTTAGGCCCAAGGAAAATAATACCGACCTTGGTTGGTTTTAGCGGAGAATAAGGCTCAATGTTGAGACAAATTCTCATCAAAACCTGGAATGCGATGATTCCTACCATGAAAATCCGCCAGTTTTTTTAACTCAACTCTGTGGAAAATAAGATGCAGCTTGAATCCGAAAGCTCAAGCCGTAAATATTAAATAAGGCCCACAGACAGCTTAGACCCGTGCTGTATTTTCCAGAATTTTTAAAATCACGGGCTCTGAGCTGAAAACTTTAGAATGGATAAACTTTAATCCTGACTTCTTGATCCGAATATCCACTGTGGAAACTTTTCATTTTTGTCCTAATCCACTCTTTTTCTCTCTCTCTCCTTGAATATCCGTTGTTTTCTCCGATGAGAATATTTCTGTTCTCTCATTGGTTGCCCGCTTTTCTCTGATTGGCTGCTACAGTTTCTCAGATGATTAAATATTAATTTGAATTTTATTCTTTTTCATACACCTTTAAGATCATCTTGCAAGATTATGTTAATTTTGAGATTATCAAAAAGAGAGGATCAATCATTAATCCCGATATTCACCATTCTAAAGTTCCCAGCTCTGGTCACATAGAAAATTCTTTGTTATCAAATTCAGTTATTTTAGCTTCTTTTATAAATTAGAAAAAACGCACGGAAAATAATCCTTATGCCCTAATAATCACTGAAGTATCTCTGACAAATTGTTATGTTGATCCAAAATCTAATCTGACATAAGCCCCCCTGCACTTTCAGCTCAACTACCATGTCTAGCCGGTCTCTCCCTTTAATGATGCACTCTCAGTTGAATTACCATTCCTAGCCAGTCACTCTCTTTAAAGCCCCCCCCCCCTTGGTTTCTACCTGTAAGCATCTCCTCCACGTCCTCCTCTGGAATTGCCTCTTTACTTCTCATAATCCTTCTAAACTGTTTCTCATCAATCTTCCCGGTCTGATGAGGATCAAAACTCCTGAATAAATACAGGGATGATAAAAGATATAAATATAAAAAACAAAAATATTGTGAATGTACTACAGAAATAACCGGAAAACTCTGAAATATGAAGACGACTTTTAGTACCAAGTTATAACTTTTAAAAGTCCAATGATCATTGTGGAGTGTAAACAGACCCATTTCTCGAAATTAGTGATTTAATGAGTGTGTTATAAAACTATTAGGTTTGTAACAACATCAAATAAACTTAAATATGGTTATATTGTCGTCTTCCTATTCCATAGTTTTCTGGTTATCACTGTACTTACTAGGAACTTTATCCTCATGTTGGCATAATTATGTTATGATTTATAGTAAACATTAAATTAGTGACTTTCTGCAGCTTAGCGCTATTTCAAACAAAAGTTTGGTCCTCTTATAATATTAATTATAATCCAGAATCTTTTGATTTTTAAACAATAAAGACATCTTAAGTGACTTAACCATTAATAGAATGACATTTCCGATTTACAACAGTACCTTTAAATGTTTTGTCTGGTCAAGAATAAACGAAATATCTAGTTTTTCTCGATTAAGCTAGAAAAAAAGAAGATATCTTCCACATTTGTTTTAAGTATTAAGAGTAGCATTGTGAAATGGGCGTTATACCCTCTTCAAGTGAACTTTACACGACAATCAAGTCTAGAATTTGAATTGAAAACTGACAGGGGCGGATACAGGATTTAAGTGAGGGGGGAGGGCAAGATTTTTTAGGAACCAAAAAATTCATAATTAGGAACAAAAAATGATATTTTTCCTGTTTTGCACTAGGGTTTCTTTCCCTTAAGCATGTTATTGAGAAGCTATTCTGAAAATAGGAACAAAAATTCCAAATTTAGGGGGGGGGGCGAATGTTCCCCCGCCCCTCCCTCTGTATCCGCCCCTGAAAACTGAGATAGATTTATTTTTATTCTTTAAAAAGGATTCTTTTCCTTGATATCTGATATGCAGAAAATCCTCCAGTTATTCTACTTACTATTTGAAGCATAAAGTCTGACCGCGTCAACCTTGTTGCACGGGCAAGTCCTGCCATAGAGTTAGGTACAGTACAAACTGGGACCGGAAAGGTTGACCCGGCTCAGAAATTCAAATGTACTAGGCTGCCCGTACTCAGCTGTTCCAGCCAAGTGGACCCTAGACTTTTTGGAGGTAATTTGTTTAATCACTTAAGGTTTCCCTCTAACAAACTTTCATTTTTTCTACTCTTCGTTCTTAAAATAATTTTTACTTTAAAAAAGTTAAGTTCAGTTTCCAAAACAGAGAGGAGCCATATTATAATCGGATTGGCGTGGGATATGTGAATATCTAGCTTATCCTAGGAATTGAGCAATCAGTCGGTTAGACAGACAGGATTAGGATTTAACAAAGTATCCAATTTATTCCCTCAAACCTTTAGAACATTTTATTACATTTTGAACATTTTGGATCCAATTATTCGGAAAATCTGCAAAATATACGTTGAGTAACATTAAAAATTGTGAGAAAAATTAAATAATGAATAAAAATAATTTTAAAACCAAATAAACTTACAAGAAAACATCAAGTAGAGAGTGCTCATCCGGCTCCGCCCTTCGCTGAAGTGAGACTAGACGAAGGTACTCGTTGAAGCTGACAGAAAAACCGGTTTCATCCACGCTAACCAGCCCGGCCATTTCCTTGGCCTAAACAGAGTGGTACATTAGTGATGTTTGCAACATTAAATTTTGGCTGTTGAGGCGGGAGTTGATCTAAACGAATCTGAAATGTTTATCAAGGTGTAAAATCCTTGTTATGTATATTTGAGTTGGATTTTATTACTTTATGTATTATTTTGTATTAATTTCAGAAATTAAGATACAAATATAGTTAATTAAAAAATATTAGGCTCCCGCGAAACACACAATATTTCTTGTTGAATTCTCACTCTTTAAAAAATACAAAGGATTTCAGCGTAAAAAATGTCCGAAAATACTTGCTTTTATGGAAACCAAATTTTTTTACTTTAAAAATTATTCCAGACTTTTAAATTTAATATTTAGCCGACTTTTTATGTATTGTCTAATATCCGTCTTCCTATTTCTCAGTTTTGGATCCCTCTGTATGTAAGTTATAAGTTTAATATAGGAATTTGTTTAGTGCTGGGTGATTTATAGTTTTACTCTAGTCTAGAGTTTCAAGAAATTCTATACTGTAAAGAGACTGTTCACGTATTTATAGTTTAACTCTAGTCTAGAGTTTCAAGAAATTCTATACTGTAAAGAGACTGTTCACGTATTTATAGTTCTACTCTAGTCTAGAGTTTCAAGAAATTCTATACTGTAAAGAGACTGTTCACGTATTTATANTGATGTAGATACAGGGTGTCCCAATAAACTTGTCAGAAGAAAGAATACTGATGTAGATACAGGGTGTCCCAATAAGCTTGTCAGAAGAGAGAAAAATGATGTAGACACAGGGTGTCCCAATAAACTTGTCAGAAGAAAGAATACTGATGTAGATACAGGGTGTCCCAATAAACTTGTCAGAAGAAAGAAAACTGATGTAGATACAGGGTGTCCCAATAAGCTTGTCAGAAGAGAGAAAACTGATGTAGACACAGGGTGTCCCAATAAACTTGTCAGAAGAAAGAATACTGATGTAGATACAGGGTGTCCCAATAAACTTGTCAGTAGAGAGAAGACTGATGTAGATACAGGGTGTCCCAATAAACTTGTCAGTAGAGAGAATACTGATTAGACACAGGGTGTCCCAATAAACTTGTCAGTAGAGAGAATACTGTTGTAGATACAGGGTGTCCCAATAAATTTGTCAGTAGAGAGAATACTGTTGTAGATACAGGGTGTCCCAATAAATTTGTCAGTAGAGAGAAAACTGATGTAGATACAGGGTGTCTTAATAAATTTGTCAGTAGAGAGAATACTAATGTAGACACAGGGTATCCCAATACACTTGTCAGTACAGAGAATACTGATGTAGATACAGGAAGTCCCAATAAACTTGTCCAAAGAAAGAATACTGATATAGATACAGGGTGTCCCATAAACTTGTTAGGAGAAATAATACTGATATAGATACAGGGTGTCCCCATAAACTTGTCAGAAGAAAAAAATACTGATGTAGACACAGGGTGTCCCAATAAACTTGTCAGAAGAAAGACAGCTTAAAGTTTGTCTTCGATCTAATTGCGCATTTAACACACAGAACAGGAAGCATAAAACCAGCACTGATGCGGACCGGCCTGAATGGCTCGAAAGGGATTTACTAACCATACAGCTGCACTGAGTAATCAATCAATCGACCAGTAGAGTTTTGGGGTCATTGCATATGTTCTGTACATTATTGTCTGCACAAAAACTCTGCAAATGTGGGTCCAGTGGTTCCGGGGAGGGAGCGTGGCTAGTACTTAGTCTTAGTAATTATGGAAAACAATTATTTTCTTTCTTTAAGCCCATTTTGCATTTTTAAGCAAACGCTACGGCATTGAGCACTTTCAAATGACACGTACGGGCTCGTCAGACGCCGGTACGTGTNCTATACCAGGACATAGAAAACTTACAACCATGTTGATATCTATACCAGGAAATAGACAACTTACAACCATGTTGTCATCTATACCAGGACATAGACAACTTATAACCATGTTGTCATCTATACAAGGACATAAACAACTTAGAACGATGTTGTCATCTATACCAGGAAATAGACAACTTAGAACCATGTTGTCATCTATAACAGGAAATAGACAACTTAGAACCATGTTGTCATCTATACCAGGAAATAGACAACTTAGAACCATCTTGTCATCTACACCAGGAAATAGACAACTTAGAACCATGTTGTCATCTATACAAGGACATAGACAACTTAGAACCATGTTGTCATTTCTACTTTGACATAGACATATTAGAACCATGTTGTCTATGTCAAATGGACAATAGTAATCAATTGATCAATGTCTCAAACAGGACACAATCAACATGGTTATAATCTTGTGAATCATCAACACCACTACCACTGGGCGCGATCTCGTTAACCGGACAATAGCAATAAATCAATCATGCCAAAACTCAAGGCGACGATCTCAGTTCGTATGTTTCATTGAAAACCAAATTATAATATTCTCATCATTGTAATCAGAGCGGAGTTTAAGTATCAACTAAAGAATATTTCTTCAGTTTAGATTAGAATTGTGTCTTTAACAGCATAATTACAAGTTACAATTAATGTAGTTAAGCAATCACAATATGGGTATGATGGAGTTATATATATCTACGTACATTGAATGGGGTTAATAAACATATGTATAAGATTAGCGAGGATAGATATAACATAGTTAAGATATCTCCACACATGTTTACTGCGTAATATAGGTTGAATGTACATATTTAGAAGATTATCATGGACAGATATAAATGTATTAATCTAATCACAATGCAAGTTTTTATCATGTTACATAGCTCATGTTTATCTAGGTATTCACAGGTAAACAAATATAGGGATTGCTACGATATTGCTACAAATATACAATATTTTTTGCCTAATATTCATATT
The DNA here is from genome assembly GCF_000591075.1 of Eurytemora carolleeae. NCBI lineage: Eukaryota > Metazoa > Arthropoda > Copepoda > Calanoida > Temoridae > Eurytemora > Eurytemora carolleeae. Next base: position 233,408 of record NW_019397116.1, read on the forward strand.
GTTGTTTCTTGTATTGAGTCCGAATTTAACAATTTAACAAGTGTAAAAAAGCAACATTTCTATCAAGTAAATCTAGAATGAATAATATAATATTTGATATTCCTGGGAATATGTTTAAACGCTCACCTGCTCCTCGTTAGCTCTGAATCCCAAACATCTCAGTAATTTTTGTGTTTCCTGCTCACAGATTTTGTCAAGAACATTCAGAGGAAAATGCAGTGGTAACCAGAAAACAATGGAATGATTGTCATCTTCGTTTTTGCTTGTTTCAAAACAATCGCTGATCTGACCAGGGCGTTGCCCGTTAAATCTCAAAATTTGTTCAAGACTGGGCAGAAAACGGCCTCAAGTGAGGAAACGGTTTTTTTTGTCGAATATGTGACAGCTTTCCTTTATTGGATTAGAGATGATGTTTTCATTTATATATATTTTTTTGTGTCTTTGAAAGTTTTGATTGGTCTGACCGGCTACAAATAACAGACATAGTCATATCGTTCTCCGACGCTCTGATTTATGTAAAAGACGGCGCTAAGAATTATGCATTTAACACTTTTATAAATATACTACAGGGTTTCCTAACATGGGAGATCAGTGACGAATACAAAATCGGCTGTGTTAAGAATTAGCATTGTAATACCTGATTTCAAAAGCCATAATATTATTATGGTTGCTAGAGTTTATTTTATGAAAAGGGTAAAGACTGTAAAGATGTTTCTATAATGTCTCTGCAAGATGAACAGTGAAGACGGACAAATTTACTCTGTTTGTATACTGCAATTTTCTTGTTTTACTTAGTACAACCGTATGCAACCGTTAATATAAACAAACAAATTGTAAACATGGCAGACAAAAATCTTACAGATTACAACTTTCTCAAAAGGTCTAAGTCAACGAATTATTTAAAAAGACGACATTGAAATTGTCATTTAATTCCCATGTTTATTGGGACTTCGTTCTAAAAGTCATACTTTACAAAATACTCAGTGAATCTTCATGCTCTTAAATAACCACAGTTTCCTGATTACCACAGGTTCCTGATTACCACAGGTTTCTGATTACCACAGGTTCCTGATTACCACAGGTTCCTGATTACCACAGGTTCCTGATTGCCACAGGTTCCTGATTACCACAGGTTCCTGATTACCACAGGTTCCTGATTACCACAGGTTCCTGATTACCACAGGTTCCTGATTACAGAGGTTCCTGATTACCACAGGCTCCTGATTACCACAGGCTCCTGATTACCACAGGTTCCTGATTACCACAGGTTCCTGATTACCACAGGTT
>NW_019397116.1:235120-244280 GCF_000591075.1 Eurytemora carolleeae
ATCATCATCATGAAGGAGCCAGGGTTGAGATGGAGTTGTGAATGTCTTGAGTGTTTATAGCTGACTGAATACCGGGAGGTGTAGAGAGGTGAGGAGCGAAGGTTACATGTGTGGTGTGCTTCATGGAGGAAATGGATCCTGTGTACACACACATCTAGAGAATTAACATCGGCATTTGAGTCGGTGAAATCGTCTTCCTTATATTTCGAATTTATTTTAACAACATTGTATAATTTGTGGCCTAAAAGATTTGATTTGATTTGATTCGATTTGATTTGCTTTTAAAAATTCCAATGAACCTGAAACACATTAAGTGTGCAGTGTAAACAGACCCAATTAACTTGATAGGTGAATTAACAAGCAAAAATATTAGTAAAACTATTTGCTTTGTTACAACATCAAATGTATTGCTATAATGTCGTCTTCCTAATACACAGTTTTCGGATCCTCACTGAAGGTTTGGGTCCCACTTTCCATGTTTTTTTTTTTGCAAATACAACATTGCGCAAAATCAAATTCCACAAAAAAGTAGAGATTATGTTTTTTGGTCAACTATCTTTTAAAGAAACACCCCTGCACCCTATTCGTACACCCCATATTTCAACAGATTCAACTGACCTCTAAACTCTGATTCACTTTTTAAACCTTTTTCTGATCAAGGATGAAAGACTTTTCGTTATTTTTCTACAGAAGCGCGTGTAATTCTGATTTCAAATTTTTTATAATCGCGTTTCTTATACATAGAATATTCCAAGGTTATATATAACCTTGGAATATTCTAGATTTTCCAAGAATGAATATGACGTCATACGCGTTGAGTTAACCCATTAGGATAGTGTATCACTCCAATAATATGGCTTTAATTATTCATCATTTAAGAGATATTTCGACATAGATCTCTATCCTGGATGATCAGTCAAAACTCAAATATTTTTGAATGGATGGCCTGCACACGGGCAGTCGTGGTACATTTGAATTTCCGAGCCGGGTCAACCTTTCCGGTCCCAGTTTGTACAGTACCTGGCTCTATGGACAGGACTAGCCGGTGCAACAAGGTTGACGCGGTCAGACTTTATGCTTCATATCTTTTACTAAAGTGTGCACTGGAAATAATGCATACAGTCCTTTTAAAATGAAAAAGTTTCTTACCAAATCAACCCTAACTATGTATTCAGTTCTTTCTCGTTTTTTCTTAATTTTCTTGTTTACATGGGGTTCCTCGTCCTTCATCACAAACAATCATTAACTCCAGATCCACGAACAGAAACAGAAAGAAAACTTTCCGTTTGAAATTTGAAATTGTGGATTTAGACAGCTGAGACAAAGAAGGAAGTCGACAATGTTAATCATGTTTGACGTGTTGTTACTTAAATAAAGATTTTTTAGTTATTGTTGCAAATGCAACTCTTCAAAAGACGGGGTAATATAATAATCAAGTAAATGAAAAAATATTCTGACATTGTTATTATTATCATATGGTTTTTATTGTTATTTATTTTTAAACATTGATTTTATCAAATTAATTATGCTTTATTATTTTTTCCTTAAAATGTCAAGTTTAAAATATATTTTCAAATTACCAACAATCAAAAAGGTCTCACGAAATTCAAAATAAAAAATAAAAAATAAATTTTTCTATTTTTAAATTATGAATGTTTTTCCTTAGGTCTGCCCCCATGAAGCACTTCCATAAGATTACTCGTAGAACTCGCCAGCTAAATAAAATAAAATAACAAAATCAAAATTTTTATCAATTTGATAAAAAATTATTTAAATACATGTTGTTTTGACTAGTTTTCTTTTGTATTACATATATTTAAATGTTTTGAAGTCTTAAGTTTCATACATATATCCTTTATTTAATAACAAAGAGAGACAAAATAGTTTTTTTTTGCATTTTATTTAGGAAAAAAAACTTTTTTTGTGTGAATCATATATATTCAAATACAGTTAAACCCTAAATGAGCCATACATCGAAAGAATTTATCAAATGTCGTCTTAACAATTTTTCAATGGGTTTTATACTATTTTACGTAAATCTCAGTATATTTGCGAAAATAAAAAAATAGCCATGAATACGCGGGAACAGTTTTAAAGAGCTCCATATAATCATTTAATTAAAAAACTAAATATCTGCGACATTCCATTATCAGAAAGTGAAGAATACGACATTTGATGAATTCTTTTGATGTATGGCTTATTTAGGGTTTAACTGTATGATATTTCTATAGAGAGGGAGGGGGGATGTACACTTAGGACATATAACATATTGTGATATTCAAAAAAAATATTGCAAATGCTCATTTGTAAAAGTGTACAATTTTATTTTTATCAACACAAAATATCTATGTTTTAAGAATGAAGACCAATTTTATAAAGTTTTCGCTCACATTAATATATTTGTTACTTCTTTTATTGTATTTGTTTGATATAGGTGGCCAAATTTTTAGATCAAATTAGCTTAAATATTTGTATGGGAACCCATGATTACCAACCATTCGAGGGGTGACATGGCCCCCCAAAAAAAAATCCAAAAACCTTCTTTATACTTCACTGTTTATTAAAATATTTTGTTATTTTTCTTTTTTCAGATTTTTCTTTTCTGTTACTCTTATATTTTATGTATATTTTTTTCCATTCGATTGAGTTTCCTAAATGTATTATTTAAAATATCTCTACAAAATTAAATATAAAATCTTACTTAAAAACTCTATTGAACAATCTATCCAGTTAGGTTTGAACTATTTCCTCAGTTATCACTTACATGATTTTATATTATTAGATAAAAAAAAACAGGTTGGACAATTTTTTTAAAACAATTTTATAGATTTGATTAAAATCACATTGTTACAAAAGTTTTTAATGCATGCTTAGAAGACAAGTCCTTTATTTCCTTCTTCTTGCATAACCCAGTACAGTGTTGAATTAGTATTCTATCCTAGGATATATAATTGTGTATTCAGCTCTGTCTTTAGAAGTTTATTTTTATCAAGTTGAAAATATATTTGGATGTGTGTGTCTGTCAAGATGTTTGTTTGTCTGTTAAAAATTAGTAGCTTCCTGGGTAAATGTTCATCTCTAAAAAAACTATTTTTTAAAGAACAATATTTTCTTGTGTTTTTAATCTGGTGATATTTTGAAAAATACAAAATCAAATAGAAAACAAAATAAACATACAAAATTTTATAGAGGTGGTAAGCTCTAAACGTCATTTTTGCTATTGAGTATTAATCAAGGGTAGGTTTGTATAAACGCCTACTCCATAACAATTTCTCGAACCAATTTTATTTTCATTGGGCCTAACTCCTTAAGTCGAGCCTAAGATCTCGCAGCTGTCAATCACGTGACACAAGCTGTCGTCAGAGTTGGGTCGAAGATTGGGTCTTAAAGCTGCGTTTAAGGAATTAAGACTCGAGCCGAAGCTTTTAAATCGCGGGCTCAGGTAAAGTTCAGTCGCACTTAACCATCGGTGTCAATACGTACACTAGCAATCAATTGGTCAATGCCTCAAACAGGACACTATCCACAAGAATACAATCCCGTGAAGCATCAACGCCACTAGCACTGGGCACGATCTCGTTTGATATGTCAACCGGACAATAGCGATCTATTGATGAATGTCTCAAACAGGACAGGATCCACACAGCTACAATCCCGTGAACTATTAACGCCACTAGCACTGGGCGCGATCTCTTTAGCTATGTCAATCGGACAATAGCAATCTATTGATCAATGTCTCAAACAGGACAGGATCCACATAACTACAATCCCGTGAACTATCAACGCCACTAGCACTGGGCGCGATCTTGTTTGCTATGTCAACCGAGCAATCGCGATCTATTTGTATGTTTCAAAGAAAACCATAATTACTCTCAACACTTCTATATCAACTAAAACTATATTTCTTCAGAATAAATATGAATTGAGTCTTTAACAGCCTAATCACAAGTTATGCGCTGTCAATCTTAATTGTTCATAATATTCCAGAATTATTATTTTTTTTTAAAATGTTTTTTACCATCACAATTTTGGGAAAATGAAATTCATACCTTGACCGTATTATTTTAGTTAAAGATATAATACATGGCTTTTGAACTGTTCAATTCGTTAATTAATATGTCACCCCCTCCCTGCCAAATGAAAAACAGTTATATCCCAGTTTATATAAATATACCGTGTTTATGAGAGTGCTATCACTTAGGTGATTAAATTCAAATTGCCATCGTAAAAAAAAACAATTCAAAATTTTCTAAATTAACATTGTCAAAATACGAAACAAAGAAATGTACTTTTATTTCATTAAAAGCATTGTTTTATATTCTCAGGGTGTCCCAATAAACAGTGAAGCAAAAATACAAATATCAAATCGTCGTTGATTTTAAATAGTGAATGTCCTGGAATGTTCCCTAAACAGTTTATATGTCTCATGTCATGTCATCCCAAAATGTGGTCTATGTTAGAGTGTGTCTTTAAAACAGACGGATCTATAAGGTGTTGGGAAAATTTTAATTTCATTATATTTTCTTCAAGGCACAGCAATGGCAAAACAGTTTTTTAAAATCCCAAATATTCACTTTAAATTGTACTTTTTTTGTACATTCTTAACCTTTAAATGTACTTGCTTTAAGCTTTAGTTTTTGAGAAGCAATTGGCAAAATTCGTCTCAATTTTGCGTAAGAGCTTACAACTTGTAAACACAAAACACGAAAAAACGGCGTGCAGATCTAAGATTATTTGGAATTTATACCATTTATGCCATGTTCATTGTGACACCCTGTACACCATATTTATTGGGACACACTGTATACCATGTTTATGGGGACACCCTGTATACCATTTTTAATGGGACACCCTGTATACTATGTTTATTGGGACACCCTGTATACCATGTTTGTTGGGACACCCTGTATATCATGCTAATTGGGACACCCTTTAAAACATAAATTGTTTTTAAAATTATAATAACACACTTTCTAAGGGAATAGTGTTTCCTACTTTTTTTGCAGGAAGTGGGACTTGTGTCTCCTAAGCTGAGACAAGTCATGTGTCCCACCCTTGTGTCTCCAAAGATAAGACAAGTACCCTGTGTCCCACCAATGTGTCTCCGAAGGTACGACAAGTTCTCTGTGTCCCCTAAGCTAAGACAAGTACCCGGTGTCCCACCCTTGTGTCTCCTCAAATAAGACATGTAACCTGTCTCCCACGTTTGTGTTAAAGTAAGAAAAGTACCCTGTGTCCCACTCTTGTGTCTCCTCAGATAAGACAAGTACCCTGTGTCCCACCTTTGTGCCCCCTAATGTATGACAAGAACCCTGTGTCCCACCCTTGTGTCCCCTAAAGTAAGACAAGTACTCTGTGTCCCACCCTTAACTCAACTAAGGTGTAGCTCCAACAGGTTTCCTTCTCTATATCCTCTGTATCCTCGTATCCTTCTATCATACTCTTCTCTCAATCCTCTCTACGCCAATCCAAGAATATAGAAAATACATGAAAGGAGAAGAAGATAACACTAGAATATAGAAAATACATGAAAGGGGCAAAAGGGCCAGTGCCTTGTAGACTTTTACCATAAATTTTTTTCCCGTATTTTTTTTTTTGATAATATGGCCTCATCCTTTAGTTAGAACCTACTCCAATTTCCATGTTTCAAAATCTTAAGTTTTCTCCTGACCACAAATATTTCGAATAAGAATTTAAAAGTGCTGCTTCAGCTTAGAAAAATTTTAATTTTAATAATTCACCATGTCATTTTATCAAAGTCAGCATTTTAGTTTAGGTTTTTGGTCTTACTTTTTTAGACTTCTCCTTTATTATTGGTGCGGTTGAAACTCCAAGATTTTAAAGAATAATGCTTAAAAAATATTTTTTAAAAATGCCTGACACCATTATCCATTGTACTACGCTTTTATTCACCAAAATCATATTTCATCCATTGTCGTCTTTTCTAATATCCCAGGGAAAGATTTAACACCTTCTTTCACAAAAACAATCTTGGCATATTCTATTTTATTTTCTAGTCTTTTTCTATCGCTCTTTTTTTTGTTGTTGAAAATTATCACAATGATCATATTTTTTAACTATAAACATGGGGGCTTATATTAGACGTCGAATAAACGGTCGGTCCTATAAAAATTATCCAAAGTAAACCATACTGTTTATAAAAATTGAGAAAGGGTTTAAAATTTACGTATTTGGAAGAGAAAACTAGTGTCACTTGCTATGCTAGTCTTTTCTTACATATGTTTTTATTATCAGGGTTAAAAGTTTACATTGTGGTAAGAAAAGAAAATGTTAAGAAACTTCAGAACAATTTCAGTTTTACATTTTGTAAAAATTTTAAAAATTTTGTGGAATCTTTTTTATAAAAGTATACTTTTAAAATTAAGAACACTCATTCAACATTTGGCATCTTTCTCTACTTTTTGTGTTCTAAGAATTAAAATTGAATTAAATATTAGCAAAGTTGACAAATAAAAGAGACAAATGTTGCTTCAGAAAACTTCGATAGATTCTCGGAAAACTTCGATAGACTCTCGGAAAACTTCGATAGAATCTCAGAAACCTTCGATAGAATCTCAGAAAATTATTTTGCGACTAATCAAAAAACACACTTTTTGAATTGTGGTTCTTAAAAAAAGTTCACCTGTCCTTGTTCTCCTATATTTCCATTTTTCTCCTCTCCCCCCTCCTCCCCCTCCTTTTCCTCCTCATCCTCCTCTATATTCTTTTCCTTCTCTTCAACAAGTTCTTCTATTAAGCATTTCTCCATCTTTCCGTTGATTTTATTCTTGAAAATTTTCACATCTTCTGAAAATTCTTTAAACTGGACACATTTATGTTGTTGTGAAAACCGAGGAAGTTGAATACTTGCCTAAAGTTCTAATTTTATATAGCTTTGCAACCTGATCGTGGAACCTTTAATTTTCAAACATTGAATATTTTATCGATTAGAATCAGGGGGGCTGGATCATAGCTACCTTTCCGTGTGTATTGGCCTGAGTGTACACTTGGGATAGTTTATTGATAAAGGATGTTAAGAGATTATGGCCTATTCATACAGTACAAATATCAAATATGCAGTACGCTTTCGGAATACAAGTGTATGGGGAGGTTTTGTACCTTGAATTTTACTCAGTTTTCTCAGAACAGTTTATTAACGATGAAATACTGCTCTGTAAAAGACTGTAAATGTAGGTCTTTCTGTGAAAAAGGAATCTAGCACACGATAATAAAGTAGTGGATTTTAATAATTACATAGAAAACAAATTCTCCATTTAGATATTTTCAGAAATCACCCCCGAGGACTGTAATATACGGATTGATCTTTGGAAGTGAAGTACATGGCCTGTACAATCAGTAAAGGATTAGCGTACATCATCACTCTATATACTATAACCTCGTTGATTAGAATACATAGTTTGATATTTCAAAGGTCCACAACATCAGGTTGCAAAGATATTATTATCAGAATATTAAGAGTTTGAGAAATAAGTAATCAGTTGGTTTAGTCCTTTTTAGTCCTTTTGGAACAGTTCCTTTTAGTCTTGTGAATGTTAAAGAAAAAGAGAAAAGTTGAAGTATTTGAGTCAACACAAACTTTGTTTTAAAATAGATTTATGCAAATTCTAAAGGGACTGTAAGCATAATTTCAAGTGACCTTCCATGCATAGAAGACAAGACCTGATAATGATTGATAGCGGTATATGTAAAAGAGCAAAAAAATATTTTATGTCTTATAGCTCTCCCAGATTGGATGGATTGAATGAATCTAAATATCTTTAAGTTAACGACAAAAATGTACTGAATGTATGAGTTTAAAAGAAACCCCTAGTAAGTGTTCTAGAAGAACACTAAACACGGCATAATTCATGAAAGGAGTTCTATACAAGTGTCTCTATACATTAATATACATTACATTACTTCTATAAATTTCTCTTCTTTTTATTCATAAAAGAAATCTATCTCTCTTTTCCACATATTAGCCTCTTTTTACAAGATTTAACGTATACTGCAGTGTTTACAGGTTTTCATAATAAACGGTACTAGGACAAACGTATGTCAGCAGGACAGCAGGACAAAAGTGGGACAGGACAAACGTAGGACAGATAAACGTCTGTCATACATTTGTCCTGTAAAATGGTTGTATGTTCTACATTTGTCCTGTACAATGGTTGTCTGTCCTGCATTTGTCCTGTACAATGGTTGTCTACCCTACATTTGTCCTGTAGAATGGTTTTATGTCCTGCATTTGTCCTGTACAATGGTTGTATGTCCTGCATTTGTCCTTTACAATGGTTGTATGTCCTGTATTTGTCCTGTACAATGGTTGTATGTCCAGCATATTTGTCCTGTACAATGGTTGTATGTCAAGCAATTGTCCTTTACAACGGTTGTATGTCCTACATTTGTGCTGTACAATGGTTGTGTGTCCTGCATTTGTCCTGTACAATGGTTGTATGTCCTGCATTTGTCCTGTACAATGGTTGAATGTCCAGCATTTGTCCTGTGCAATGGTTGTATGTCCAGCAATTGTCCTTTACAATGGTTGTATGTCCAGCATTTGTCCTGTACAAGGTTGTATGTCCTGCATTTGTCCTGTACAATGGCTGTATGTCATGGATTTGTCCTGGACAATGGTTGTATGTCCTGCATTTGTCCTGTACAATGGTTGTATGTCCAGCAATTGTCCTTTACAATGGTTGTCTGCCCTACATTTGTCTTTGATAAGTATTAACATTGAAAAACCTAAACTCAAAAACCATTACAAACTTTCACCCGTTATATTTCATACCTTATGTAATGGTTAGGGGTTAAGTAACCCTTCATTTAAAAGAGGGCATGTCTAATCAACAATGGTACCCTTGATACTTTATCTGATCAATGATAGTTTTTTTTTGTTAGCTTAAAAAGTGTTTAATTAGATGGTCATTTATTTTTAGCAAGTAATTTGTTTAAGTCCCTTTTGTAGAGAACAATCAGTTTTCAAAACAAAACATGGATAAATAATTTATTCTTTATCAGACAAAGCTTTTGAGGGAACCATTGTGAATCGGCCATGTATTAATGTATTAATGTATTAATGTATTAATGTATTAATGTATTAATGTATTAATGTATTAATGTATTAATGTATTAATGTATTAATGTATTAATGTATTAA
>NW_019397116.1:244340-283788 GCF_000591075.1 Eurytemora carolleeae
TTCCCCCACCCCTTCTTTAACCATCCTTACCCCCTCCATAGATACCTTTACCACATGAATATGATGAATAAATACATTTATTATCACTAATAATGTTTTAACAAAGAGGATACTATAGTTGCTGTCGTATATATCAATACAATGAAAACGAATTATTTTTTATTTCAATTTATATTTTGCAAAAGCCTTTCCTGTGCAGAGATTTTACAGCTAAACTTGATATTCTTGTATTGCTATTAATTAAATCTTTTTAGGAAAAAGGCTAGATTTTTTTCTCGATATTTTAAAAAGCTAAAAAATAAGTATAAAACTAGAAGATGTATAAGGTTATGTATAATATTTTTGCTGAAATTTAGCTAAACAGCTATCTTTTGTTTGTTCAAGTTAAAGTTCAGCGAAACCCAAAAACTGTTAAATGGGAAGACGACATAGGATCAATCTTACGTGTATTTGATGTTATTTAAATCTAGCATTTTACCGCAGTGACTGTAAGTGTAATTTCAAGTATCCCGTGACCTCCATGAAATTATGACAGTTTCCGATTTACAACGAGACCCCTAAAAGCTTTGTCTGATCGAATCAAGTATGAACAATGTTTATAATTTTGAAAACTGATAATTTCAGTTGTGATTTTTCTGCAATATTGATTTGCGCATTTTTACTGATGGACACAATTTTCAAAATTAAACACTTTAAAAAGTAGAAAAAGCGAATATATCTTCCAAATTATTGATCAGATAAATGTTTGGAGGATATCGTTGTGAATCCTGCATTTCCATCTTGGCACTGAGATTACGCTTACTGATGTCCTTCTAAGGCGCGTGGCAAATTCTAGTTTTTATAATTATATTATATAACAAAACTAAATTTTTGTAAAATCTTAATTATGTCAATGTACAGGTTACAGGGTAACCCATAAAGGATGAGACTTCAGAGACGATTGAAGGGAATTCAATCTATCCGTTTCCTTTTAAACTATAAACTTGTTTCTTTTCTGTCAAATCATTAAATAATTTATTAAAAACTAAATTTAAAGCAGAAAAATTAATTTATCCCCAGAATCTTAATATTTCAGAGGTTTCAGGTCGTCTTCACAGTCTCAGCCTTTGCGGGTAACCCTGTACATCAAGATAAAATTTATTTAATAAAAACAAATAGAAACATTCAAATATATAAACCTTTCCTTACATTTACATTTTCGAAAATTGATTCAAAAACATTTATTTCTAGATTCTAGTGTCCGTTAGTTATTTCCATTTCCGTTTCCGGTTCAACCATGAAGTTTTTGGGGCGCAGGAATATACCAACAAAATGTGTAAACAAGTTGGATTTCTTGTCCATCAAACCTTAATTTGGGAATATAAATTAGTTTATATTTTGTATGTACCCGCATGTAATTGAGTGTACAATGTACACTGTACATGTATATTTGTACTTGTATGTGTACTATACTTTTATATCTGTACCTGTATGTATGTGTACTATAAATGTATATCCTGTACATGTGTGTACACTGTACATGTATATCTTTACCTGTATGTCTGTACCTGTATGTGTATACAGTGTACTCTTCATAAATATCTGCACCCGTTTTTATTCTGTACATGTATATCTGTATGTGTGTGTTTGTACATGAATATATGTTCATTTATGTGTGTGTGTACTGTGTATACTGTACAACAGTACATATGTACAGGTATATATGTACCTGCAAGTTTTTACATGTATATATGTGACTGTATGTGTGTACATGTATATATCTGTATTAGTATATGTACCATACATGTATTTATGTAACTGTATGTGTGTACATGTATATATCTATGTACCTGTATGTGTTCACATGTATATCTGTACATGTATATAATATATTTGTACCTGTATGTGTGTACATGTATATCTGTACACGATCTCCTTTTTCTAAGTCTGCTACAATGCTCTGACTCGCCATCGAATTCTACAATATACAATTTACTGCTGACTTGAAATTCGTAACTGCTCTTTAAAGGGAGTGACCGGCAATGTATGGTGGTTAAACTGAACATGCAGTATTGTAGAAAATATGTTTAGGATTCATTTGAGACATATATATCGTTTAACGATGTATAATTACTAAGTTTGAGTGCAAAGTAGACGTTCAAAATCATAAATTTGGATGGGAATGTTTTCAGAATCTGTTTTTTTAATTATCAAATAACGACGAAAAAAATATAGTAAAAAAGTAAAAAAATTAAATGTTTAGGAACATATTTCTTATAAGAAATTTGTCAATTAATCAAGGTTAGAATCAATTATTTTGTTTTCATCATTTTATTGAATTTTTTATTTTCTATGACTTTGTTCGCAGATTTCAAATTCTTTAAATGTCGTCTTTTCAATAAAATTCCTGAAAATCTGCAGAAAATCTTAGTGAATAATGAGAGATTATAGAAACAAATAATTGAATAAGATGACTTATTTTCAATGATAATAGTTAATATATATTTGCTCAACCTGTTCCTAAACAACTAATTAGTTAACTGTAGAATTTTGCTTACATTTTTTGTCGTCGTTATCTAATAATTCAAAAAACCGATTCTGAAAACCAAAATTTATGATTTTAAAAGTCGACTTTGCGCTCAAACTCAGTAAATATACGTCGTAGAAACATCTCAAATGAATCCTAAAAAATTTGTCCACACTACTACACATTCAGCTCAACCACCATACATTGCCAGTCACTCCCTTTATAGGGACTGTAAAGGAAAAATGAAAGGGGGTATAGGCTGAAAGCTAATCACTTTAGCTCTTGATCGCGACCCATGAAAGTTATATCTGATGTATCTATCTCGAGAAATTGATATAAAACTGTGTTAAAATTATACGAAAGTTCATATATATAAAATTTAGAAAATCTTAAACTTAAATCACGTGACCAGAACTATCACCAATGGGAGAGCAGTATACTGATCATGTGTCTCCGCCTGTATCACGTGACCACTTTACTGCACTACCATTGGTGGAATTTCTGGTCAAGTAATACGGACGTATAAATAGTATTAGGAATGAAATCTATTAAAAATAGAAATAACAAATATAAAAGTAAACCTAATTTACAATTACCTTTCTCTAGGATATCGTCGTTTTCAGATTGGTTGCTTATTTGCTGAATTTGATCTTTTTAAACCTACTACTTTTATTCAAAATTGTATATAAATTAATTTTCGTATAAATTTGACAAAGTTTTATATCAATTTCGCGAGATAGAAACATCAGATATCACTTTCATGGGTCGCGATAGAGAGCTAAAGTGATTAGCTTTCAGCCTATACCCCCTTTCATTTTTCCTTTACAGTCCCTTTAAGAAATAAAAAGTCAGTTACATTGCAGTTTTGTTACCAAGAGTTAAACATTAATATCTACGTGATAACCAGAATACTCTGGAATAGAAAGACGACTTTATACCAAGTGTATTTGAAGTTGTTACAAAGCAAATAGTTTTAAAAGAATTAAATCACTAATTAAGTTAAATTGGCCTGTTTACAATGCACCGTAGCTGTGTCTCATGCTCAATGACCTATTAATAGTTAAAACTTGACTCTAAAAGTCGTCATCTTATTACAAAGTTTTCTGGTTATCACTGTAACAGTTTGGTTCTGAAACATGTGCTCGCCCTTGAAACCGACCATTAGGGGTCGTCTAATATGTTTAATATTGACGAAACTTTATAATTCAATATTCAAATTTGTTCCAAAGTTAGGTTAGTTATAATATGTAATATCACCAATCATCATATGTTGTTAAAGGGAATGTTTGTGATAATTGAAAGGGGGGTTAGGCTGAATCCTAATCAAATTAGGATTAGATGGCCACTAATTTTACTTTTATCTGTTTCGTGTACATTGAACATTGAACATTGAACATTGAACATTGAACATTGAACAATGAACATTGAACATTGAACATTGAACATTGAATTTTTAACATTGAACATTGAACATTGAACATTGAACATTGAACATTGAACTTTGAACATTGAAAATGGTTGAACACGCTTTATACCCAGGGGCGCAGAGCCCATTGTTAGACTCATTTAGTTGCATTATTCAACTAAAATCGTAAATAATTTAATAAAATGTTTAACTGATCAAATATTAAAAAATGTAAATACCGAAAAAGGTTAATTTGAATGTATAATAATTACATCAAATGATGTACTTTGTAGGACGTTTATTTGACCGCGTAGAGAAATATTTGAAGAGAACAAATGAAAGCCTAGGTACCTTATGATTCGAATCATGGTTTTGATCATAGAAACTTGCAAGCTCATTACCATTACATCTTGAAAAAAATTTAGATTATTTTTTGAATATCTTAAATGAACTTGAATTTACAAATGTGGGTTGAAAGCTGTTCACTGGTCAGACTTACAAAATTGTACAGGGTGTCTCTGCAGCTAGTCATTGGACAGCTAGACTTACAAAATTTGTACAGGGTGTCTCAGCTGGTCAGACTTACAGAATTGAGCAGGGTTTCTCAGAAAAAGCTAGGAATAAGAGTCCAGAGCTGCTAGTTAATTGGATTTTCAATATAAGAACATTTTTAACAACTACAGGGTTACCCACAATTCACAAAGGACGTGATTTTTTTCAACGTTTTGTTTTTTCATTCAAGTTTAAACTTGCTTCTTCCCAATTGCTAAATAATTTTTATATTATTTAAAATAAAAATTAAAGCAGAATACCACACCTTTTTATCAATTCATCATTAAAGTATTTTCTTGTGTGGGCAACCCTGGACGTAAAGTGTCCAAGAAAACCCTTTATTAAATCTTAAATAAGAAACAAACGTATTTTTTAAATGACTGATTTTAATTTCAATAATACCTGAGAGAGAGAAGCCCTTTCTTCATATCATGAGTACATATATGGATAGTAAACATGTACGCTCCGTCCAGTGGTACAGTAAATACACCAGACTTAAATAAACATGTACAGACACGTCCAGTGGTACAGTAAACAGTAAAAAATGTTAGGATTTTATTTGAAAATAAAGGACATTTTAAGGGGAAAAAGACTAGAACCACATCAACATTAAACTCCCTAGAAGCAAATGATTCATTATGTGTACAGTCATGTTCTGTCTATTTTTTCTGCACGTACATACTGTACAACTGTACAAATAAACAAATCTTAGACTTTGAAGATTGAAGCTCTCAGTTTGTTTATATTTCACCCAGAACATTTAAAAAAATTGTTTGTAAAACACTAAAAAGGTTCTTGCAGTTTTTACCTTCTTGCAGTCCAAAAAATTACAAAAATGAACGATATAGTTCAGTTGTCAAAATCTAAAAAATCCATTTCAAAGTCATTAGTTTTAGATTATGCTTCAAGGATACTTTGATGCATGTTGGTAAAAACTTCAATATTTTGTTGAATTCTGTTGTTTAATCGTGTACCTTGAAATCCATCCCTCCTCCTAAGTTCGATCTACACCCAGAGAAGGTTAGATATTCCTCTCCACCATTATCATAGTCCTTTGATGTGTCTTTATTATTATAGTTTTTGATAGTATTAATATTAAAGTCCTTGGTATTACTATTATTATAGTTCTTGGTATTATTATTACAGTCCTTGGTATTATTATCATTATAGTTCTTGGTATTATATTAATATTACAGTCCTTGGTATTACTATTATTATAGTTCTTGGTATTATTATTACAGTCCTTGGTATTATTATTATTATAGTTCTCGGTATTAATAATACAGTCCTTGGTATTATTATTATTATAGATCTTGGTATCAATATTACAGTCCTTGGTATTATTATTATTATAGTTCTTGGTATTAATATTACAGTCCTTAGTATTATTATTATTATAGTTCTTGGTATTAATATTAAAGTCCTTGGTATTATTATCATTATAGTTCTTGGTATTAATAATACAGTCCTTGGTATTATTATTATTATAGTTCTTGGTATTAATATTACAGTCCTTGGTATTATTATTATTATAGTTCTTGGTATTAATATTACAGTCCTTGGTATTACTATCATTATAGTTCTTGGTATTATTATTATTATTATTATAGTCCTTTGAAGTATTAATGTTATTATTATGGTTATAAATAAATTATTTTTTCATCTTTGATTACACTTATAATTAATTTAAATACAATAATTGAAATTATTTAAAATAATTTAAATTACTTCTGTTCTGAAAGCATCAAAGAAAACTGAAAGGGGTTGTGACATCAAGTTTCTAAGTAATCCATGTTCTTTCATCATTCTAAAATCATGAAAAATGTCTTTATTTCATAAAAAATGATAACCAAGTTTAGTGTAAAAACAGAAAATTCAGGAAAAATCTCTAATTTATTATCTCAATAAATTGCTTATATATATATATATATATTTATAGCTGAGTAAAACTAAAAACAGAAAATTCAGGAAAAATCTCTAATTTATTATCTCAATAAATTGCTAGAAGTTCAGAATGATAGAACGAAATATTTGAGAAAGTTAAGAATTTGTTCATTATCCATACTGTCTGCGTTACGTAGGGAGAAATTTGTGATTTTGTTACGCATCATATTTGTATGAAAAATACAATTTCTTTTTCAAAAACATTTTTATTTGAGAACAAGTGTTGCTGAGTCATAAACACAGGAAAATCTAAACAATCATGTATGTGTTGTTACTTTGCTTGTCTGGGTGTCTGTCTGTGTATTTGTTCTTTTCCTTTTATCCGGCCAATAAACGTCAAAACGGCTGAACCGATCGGGCCCAACGTTTGTGTGTGATCTCACATGTAGGGTTATAAATCGTTTTTGAAAACGATCGTTAAACGATCGTTTTTTGTTTCGTTTTTCAATTGTTTTAAAAAACGATCGTTTCGTTTTTGGGAAAAAACGATCTTTTTTGAAAACGATCGTTTTATTAAAAACGATTTGTGACAGTTTTTTATACGATTGTTTTTTTTAAAAACGATTGCTTTTGAAAAAACGATCGTTTTTGAAAAAAAATTTTTTATTGACAATAACGATCGTTTTTGAAAAAGAATTATATGCAACTTTTCTGAATGTCGTCTTACCTGAAGTTAAAAGTTGTGGGGGAGCTAAAACTTCTTGATATTTTCTTAACAACTACTCAATGATAAGTACAGATGCCCTTCAGGTCGGTTAATTAACGATCGTTAACGAAGGGTCGTCGCTAACGATCGTTAACGAAACGACGATCGTTTAAAAAACGATCGTTTTTCAAAAAAATGAAAACGTTAACATCCCTACTCACATGACCCCAGGTCATAGTTTATAGTGGATCAAAGTTTCAAAAATTAACCTCCTACAAAATTCGGTTTTCATTAAATTTCGAAAATGCACGATTTTTTTTATAAAATCCGCGAACTTTTTTGCTATTGTTTACAGTGTATACAAAGAGAAAATGTTAAAAATTTAAATAAAAAGCCTACTATTTAAAAAAAGGGGAGGGGGAGGCGGTCATTCTTGAAAATATATATCCCCAAAACCCATATTGAAAAAATGTCCCTCAAACATCTACGAAATTTCGTAACACAATTTATATATATATTATGTAGATATATATATATAACATATACAAAAATAGTTTTCTTATGGAGAAATGATTACTTGGTTGTGGATAATACTTTATTTTATTCTCACCACACTAAACACTAGACATCTTAATACAGGGTGTCCCTAAACAGCATGGGAATAAGGTGACGAATTATAAACCGTCTTTGTAAAGAATTATAGGTGTATATCCTAATTTCAATGGTCAAAAAAAGTTACGTCTGCTAGATTGTATTTAATTTAAATCGTTACTGAATTCCCATGTTTATTGGGACACCCTGTACATAATGACTTTTGTATTCAATATCAGAATAATATAATACATTTATATAGGATAATACAATACAATACAATACATGGATAATACAATTTTAGGATAATACAATACAAGGATAGTATATGTACATTTAATACATGGATAATACAATACAAGAATAGTACATGTACATTTAATACAAGGATAATACAATACAAGGATAATACAATTCATGGTTAAAACAATACAAGGATAACACAATACATGGATAACACAATACATGGATAACACAATACATGGATAATACAATACAAGGATAATACAATTCATAGTTAAAACAATACAAGGATAACTCAATACATGGCTAACACAATACATGGATAACACAATACATGGATAATACAATACAAGGATAATACAATTCATAGTTAAAACAATACAAGGATAACTCAATACATGGATAACACAATACATGGATAATACAATACATGGATAATACAATACAAGGATAATACAATACAAGGATAACACAATACATGGATAACACAATACATGGATAATACAATACAAGGATGATACAATACAAGGATAATACAATTCATGGTTAAAACAATACAAGGATAACAATACAAGGATAACACAATACATGGATAACACAATACATGGATAATACAATACAAGGATGATACAATACAAGGATAATACAATTCATGGTTAAAACAATACAAGGATAACCCAATACATGGATAACACAATACATGGATAATACAGTACAAGGATAACCCGATACATGGATAACACAATATAGGATAATACAATACATGGATAATACAATACAAGGATATTACAATACAAGGATAACACAATACATGGATAACACAATACATGGATAATAAAATACAAGGATGATACAATACAAGGATAATACAATTCATGGTTAAAACAATACAAGGATAACCCAATACATGGATAACACAATACATGGATAATACAATACAAGGATAACACAATACATGGATAACACAATACATGGATAATAAAATGGATGATACAATACAAGGATAATACAATTCATGGTTAAAACAATACAAGGATAACCCAATACATGGATAACACAATACATGGATAATACAATACATGGATAATACTATACGAGAATAATACAAGACAAGGATAATACAATTCATGGTTAATACAATACAAGGGTATTACAATTCATTGTTAATACAATACAAGGATAATACAATAGATGGATAATACAATACAAGGATAATACAAGACAAGGATAATACAATTTATGGTTAATACAATACAAGGATAATATACGATACATGGATAACACAAAACATGGATAATAAATATTACATGGAAAATACAATAAATAGATAATCCAGTTGTATTCTGATTTCCATCAATATTTCCCTTAAACAATATTTTATTAGATCAGTGATCAATTTAAAAACGTTAAATGAATAATAAGATGTCCCAGCGAAAGTTGTTAGATCATGTTTATCCAGTTCACCGTGATTTAAAGGTCTCAACAAAGGTCTTAAACAAAAATCGATGAGCATTTTGCCAATTACTTCTTAAAAACCAAAGCTCAAAGGCTAAAATGTACAAGTAAAGGACTACCGAAAAGTATAATTGAGTTAGAGCGGTAAAATCAACGCCCAAAAGGCGTTGCGACTTTTCAAAGTTGACCCTTTCTTAAACTTTCTTAAAAATTAATTAAGACTTTTATAACCAGGATGAATCTATGTGGGTTACATATCAAACAAACATTATTTTTCATCTCAATAGCTCTTTAATGTGAAATGTTTTGATTGAAAATTGATTTTTACTTTTATTTGTCTTAAGGTAAATAAAAATATTTTATTCTCTAATAACTCAAAATTCGTATTGATGGGACAACACATTATTTTTCAGTGTCTCTGTTTATTAGAAGAATATTCAAATTTTTGTCTTTTTTGAAGGACTAGTTTTTCAAAATAATTTCTAACATAAGACCTGAAGAAGCTGTTTTTGTCCAACTAATCGGTCTTGAAGCTCCGCATTCTCCTTTTCCAATCTATCCTGCAGCTCCTTCTTCTCCTTCTCTAGTTTAGCAGCATACTCAGCCTTCTCCCTTGATAATTATATAACACAATCTTTTAGAAATCCTTAGCAGCATATTCAGCCTTCTCCCTTGNGTTTTTGTCCAGCTAAACGGTCTTGAAGCTCCGCATTCTCCTTTTCCAATCTATCCTGCAGCGCCTTCTTCTCCTTTTCTAGTTTAGCAGCATATTCAGCCTTCTCCCTTGATTATTATATAACACAATCTTTTAGAAATCCTTAGCAGCATATACAGCCTTATCCCTTGATAATAATATTACACAATCTTTTAGAAATCCTTAGCAGCATATACAGCCTTCTCCCTTGTTAATTACAATCTTTTAGAAATAAGAAAAAGAAGTATTTGCATTTTTTAAAATTTCCTTTGCTAGGTTTTATTTCTGGTTCATTAATTATTAATTTATAAAAATTTCCAACAAATCTTATGTTTGATGTATAAATAATCATAAAATCAAACCAATAAGGTGCGAAATGAAAGTTTTAAAAATAATTAAAAAAATAACCAACAATTATTATGAAATAATTTTACCTATTTAATTGTTCCCTTAGGTCAGCTATTTCTGCTTCTCTAGCCAGGTTTTCTGCTTGCATCTTCTTGTACAGTTGGATTGTGCCGTTTTCACTTGCCTGTACAGTTGGATTGTACCTTTTTTACTTTCATGTACAATACACAGTGTATGTACACCGTCGCGTACAGTTGTTTTATTGTTAAAGCAATAAAAATTAGAAGCAACAAATTTTTAAATTTTTCTTATAATTTTTAACCAATAACCACGTATTAACAAATTCGCAGAAAATATAGTTTGCTATCCCCACCTCTTGAGAGGCTTTGAGACGTTTTGCCATCTCCTCCTCGCTCTTTTGTCTCTCCTCATTCTCTCTAGCAATTCTTTCAGCCATGGCTTTATTGTCTTTGTCTAAAAGTATAAAATATAAAAATCTCTAGCTAAATGTCTAGAAAAGACACAAATCCCCCTCCCATTAAATTGTGTATTTTTTTCCTTTTAAAATATTCATTCATATTTTACAAAAAATAATATTTAGTCATAAACAAAAAAAACATATCATCAACCACTGGCCGGTTATATTTTACAATTCTCCTTTTACAATCTTAGTTGTACCGTTAAGTCAGTTTGAGCCACAAAATTTTAGTGCAAAAAAAGTATTAAGAAAAAACACGATCTATTATTTTCCAAGTTATACCAATGAACTCTTGAAGTTCTCTTTTCTCCCGCTCCATCCTTTCCCGTAATTCCTCTGCTTCTTTTTGCCTGAACAATTCTTAATCTATAAATTTAGCTTGTTTGTGATTGTATCCGAGAACATCAAATGGTTGAATGCGCCCAACTTTTTTTTTGGTACCTCACATGGCCCCGGGCAATGTTTATGGGTGGTCTAAATCGATAAATTTTGCACAGAAATAAGTTACTTTAAAAAATGGCAATTCATTGGTGCTAACAGAAGATTGAACTCAGGAAAGTGACCCCGCAATGTACGATAGTTGAGCTGAGAATATAGTAATGTGCAGACATTTTTTATGTATCATTTGAGAACTTTGAGATGTTTTTACAGTGCATATTTGTACAGCAAGAGCGCAAATTCAATATTTAAAATCCTCATAAATTGTTCATTTTTGAGGAATGATTTTGAGAATCGGTTTAAAAAATTATCTAAATAATTTTCATTTCGTGTAGTTACCCAGGATTACGCGTACTTGGCGTACTTCCATTTTACAAAATTAAGGCGTAATTTTGCGTCATTTCATACTAGGTAATTTCGTCAACTTTTGTAATAATTACACGTAATTAGCAAATCTTTGATTTCGCGAAATTGCGCCATAATTTCTACAAGGTAATTTTGCGAAATATTGCAATAATTATGCGTAATTAGTGAAACTTCAATTTCGCATAATTACGCCGTATTTTCGCGTAATTTCTACAAAAGTAATTACGCTTAATGTTGCAATAATTACACCTACTTAGCAAAACTTCAATTTGAAAGTATTTAAATTATCCAATCAGATTGGACATGGTTGTATCGCACATTTCCTTACACATATTTTCCCGCTATATTCATTTCTGAGAATTAATATGTACTTTACTAATTACGGAATGGTTTCGTATTAAGTAATTTCGTGTAATTTCGCCTTAATTACGCACAACTAGCCTTTCATTCGCATAATAATTAACATGTAATTTAGCGAAATGCTCCTCCGTAAGTGAAAGAAAGTGTTACGCGTAATTACCCCTAATGTAATTACGACTGCAAACCCGTTAACAGCATTTGAAGAATTTGAAGAAATATGCGAACAAATAAAAAAAGAGAAACACAATAAAAGTTTGAAAAAGAAATAATTGATTCTAACATTGATTTATTGAGAAAATTTCAATTAAGAAATATTTTCCTAAACATCTGATTATTTTACCGTGGAATTTTTTACATTTTTTGTCGTCAATATTTAATAATGTTTAAAAAATCGATTCTCAAAACGTAACCATCCATGATTTTAAACTTCGACTTTGCGCTCAAAATAGTAATTATACATCATTAAAATGTTTTTATGTCTCCAATGAATCCTTAAAAATACCTCCACAATACTACATTATCAGTTCAACTACCATACATTGCCGGTCACTCCCGTTAAAAAGTTATAATTAAAAGTTAAAACAAATTCTGGAAGTTTTTTTTTTACCTTTTCTCATTTTCCACTCTTATCCATTCATTCACATCTTCCAGGTTCTTCTTCCTATCATCGTTTTCTTTTCTAAAATAAAACTCAAATAAAATTGACAAAACTTAACAGCCCCCAACTCTAGTTGTAACATTGTAACAATAAGATTTTATAATTTTTTTCAAGCAAACTGTTGTAAAACCGAAACCTGAAAAAGTTGTCAATATTGGTGTCTCCGTCTATTCGTTCATCTCGCTCTTGCAACAACATTTCACGTAGATCCTTCATTTCTCCATTTCCGCTCTAAACATTTACACTTTTTACAATGGGACCAATAAACCAATAGAAACTAGGCTTTTTAGTGCGCTTCGTACCGCATTTCCTTCTTAACAGTTCTGGCTTTTATTTGTTGGTGTGAAAGTCTTTAAATCGTTCTCAAATTTTAGCAGAATTTTTTGTTAAAGTGGTTCTATTTAAGAAAGTCGATGTTTTTTTCAAGAAAGATTTTTTTATTTTAACGGTCCAGAAACCATCCATTGGGTAATGTTAGTTGCCAAAAAAAATGTTGGGTAGACAGACATACCCTAAAATATATAATGACAAACAGCGGTGTATACACTGGGACCCATACAACTGTGGAATAGGAAGACGACTGTTAGACTTAATTTATGACTGTAAATAGTTCATTGAGACACAGCAATTATTATGTTGTGTACACAGTACACACACCCATTTCACTTAATTGGCTGATTATACAGGTTTACCCACAAAGGTTCAGACTTCAAAGACGAATATACGAATTGTTTTAAACTGTTGTTCTTGTGTTTATACCTGCTTAAATATAATACAGTGAAACCCTTAATAACGAATACATCGGAAGAATATATCAAACGTCGTCTTGACTACTTTTCAATGAGTTTTATACTACAGGGTGTCCCACGAAACATGACAGTTGGTGAATAGTTTAGAATGTCTTTTTCCATAATTTGTTAAGTTGTTTGATACCAAAGATCAATAAAAGTATTATATGGGAGTCATGTTATATTAAAATTGAATTCAAAGTAAAAGATAATGAAGCAAAAGGATGTTTTAACTAAAAATAACGATTTATTAAATGTCATGTTTCGTGGGACACCCAGTATATTACGTAAATTTCAGTATTTGCGAAAATAAATAAATAGCCATGAATATGCCGGAAGAGTTTTAAAAAGTTCCATACAATCATTTAATTAAAAAACTAAATATCTGCAACATTCCATTATTAGAAAGTGAAGAATACGACATATGATGAATTCTTTCGATGTATTCGTTATTAAGGGTTTCATTGTAAGTTATATGAAATCTTAAGAGAAATTTTAGAATTTAAAGAAATAAAGAAGACGACAATCATTACAATATTATCTATGTATTGTATAGTATATCTGAATCTAACAAACCTCAGGAATAAATAAAAAAAAGAACTCAAAGTATCTAAATTGTTTATTTACCTCTGCATTCTGATCTATTTTTAGGCTTAAACTCCTTCCTTCTTGTATTCTCTCATCCATCTCTTTCTCAAGCTGATTACGTAGATCCCTAGACATTTTATATATTCAGTAGATCCCTAGACATTTTATATATTCAGTAGATCCCTAGACATTTATATGTTTAGTAGATCCCTAGTCATTTGATATATTCAGTAGATCCTTAGACATTTTATATATTCAGTAGATCCCTAGTCATTTGATATATTCAGTAAATTCCTAGAAATTTAGTATAGTCAGTAGATCCCTAGACATTTAATATATTCAGTAGATTCCTAGTCATTTGATATATTCAGTAAATTCCTAGACATTTTATATATTCAGTAGATCCCTAGACATTTGATATAATCAGAAGATTCCTAGACATTTGATATATTCTGTAGATCCCACACATTTAATATATTCTGTAGATCCCTAGACATTTTATATATTCAGTAGATCCCTAGACATTTTATATATTCAGTAGATTCCTAGACATTTAATATATTCAGTATATCCCTAGACATTTTATATAATCAGTAGATCTCTAGACATTTGATATATTCTGAACATTCCTAGACATTTGATATATTCAGTAGATTCCTAGACATTTGATATATTCTGAAGATTCCTAGACATTTTATATATTCAGTAGATCCCTAGACATTTGATATATTCAGCAGATTCCTAGACATTTGATATATTCAGTAGATTCCTAGACATTTGATATATTCTGAAGATTTCTAGACATTTTATATAATTATTAGATCCCTAGACATTTGATATATTCAGCAGATTCCTAGACATTTGAGATATTCTGAAGATTCCTAGACATTTTATTTATTCAGTAGATCCCTAGACATTTGATATATTCTGTAGATACAGGGTACTGACCGCGCCACTAAAATTAAAACCGAGCCGGCATAGAATACGGTCGGGCCGGTACATCCTGCATGTCACAAAGCCCGGCACAAGGGGGTCGATCCGGTTCGAATTCAAATAGACCCTAGTCCACCGTACAGTTTGGTTTGTTTAGTACCTTGTTTCTTTGTCTAATCTGTCTCTCAGCTCAGCAGTTTCCCGTGCTCTACAATAGATCAACATTTTGATAAAAATTCGAATTTCGAAAAAAAAACTTTGGCCAGCTTTGGATAACATATAAAAAAATATATTTATACAGAAGATAAAAGGTGGATTTAAAATTTTTAATTAGGTCTCTTATTCTGCCCGAAAGCAATTAAATCTGCAAATACTAAAAATTCAATAAATATCAATTATATAAGTTAAAATATAACACTACATTTTTTTTTAAAAACTTAAATATAAGGAAATTTCAATTTTTTGCTTTTTACATAAAGTTGTTTAACGAATTGTATTTTTATATTCTGTACTATTTCAATTTTTTTTGTTGAAAATTTTATAATAAAAACCTTTCTGCTGCCTCCTTTTCTAATCGATCTCGGAGATCATCGTTGTCAGCAAGTAGCAGAAGAAGAACTTCCTAAACGTTCAAAACATTTATAATTCGGAGATGATGATCTACCAACCTCACAGAGTAGATGTTAAATCCACATTTTATAAAAATTGGTCCGGGTTGATCCTTGTTAGTTTTAACGATAAAATAACCATCAAAATCAAAAATGAAAAATTGTTAAAAACCACAAGAAAATAAACAAAAAAAGGCGGTCAGATTGAAAAAAGGAAACGAACTCAGATCTGATAATTAAAAACATAATTTGCAAAAACTTACTCTTTAAAGTCTTTAAACAACCTTTAAATTAAAGTCTTTAAATAACCTTTAAATTTAAGTCTTTAAACAACCTTTAAATTAAAGTCTTTAAACAACCTTTAAATTAAAGTCTTTAAACAACCTTTAAATTAAAGTCTTTAAACAACCTTTAATTTAAAGTCTTTAAACAACCTTTAAATTAAAGTCTTTAAACAACCTTTAAATTAAAGTCTTTAAACAACCTTTAAATTAAAGACTTTAAACAACCTTTAAAGACAATTTAAAACTTTTAAAAACGTTTTTTTAAAGTTTAATAATAAAAACCTTAAAAAATTTCCCTGGCATATTTTAAAAAAGGTAAAGTTTGCCTGGTTAATAATTGAAGGGCTACATTATGATTTTGGTGAACTACATTGCAGTGCTATGCCTAGGGGGGTCAAAAATATTATTTTTGCCCCCCCTACTCACAAACTTTTATTCTTATTCATCATATTCCAAACATTTACTGTGTGAGCTGTGTAAAGGAGGGAGTTTATATTTCTAAAAGTCGTCCTCTTCGTCAATCTTTTTCTTACCATGAAACTTGAATTATGCAAGTCAATATTTCTTTTGATATGATCGTTAACTGAACAGACCTTGCTGTTCGTTAATTCGTTAATATAACATTGCCCATATGACCTTTCTGAGTTACATTTGATTAGAAAATATAAATGCATGAACGTTATTTTCTGAAAGGTTACACACCTGTATTTTTTGTGACGTATCCACTATTTTCTTTTTGGTTTCTTCATTGTTTGGCGTCATTATTCTATCTATATGCTAATTGAAAAATCAATATATCTACAGATACGCAAATATTTTAGAAAACGGGAAAATCTCTTTGTGTTTTTAAATATTTAAACCATGTTTTTTTTTTAACATATTCATTGAACTTAATTAATTTGAAGACAAAAATAACAATACACATTGGAATTCAATGCAACTTTTCAAGTGAGAAAGTATTTCTTTTTGCTATGTTTTTGGATGTCAGGAAAGTTTTTTTGTGGCAAAATGTCAAAGTTTTAATAAAAAAGTATTATTAATTTGAACGTAATCATGCTAATAAGGGTGTTACTAAAAAAAACACACAAAGTGAAAATTTTTAATTATTTGGGCTAAAAATGACAAATTCGAAGAATAAAAATGAATCAATCTAAGGGTTGCATACATGTGTCTCATGCTTTATATCATTCATTGGTGTTCTTTATCAATCTGACTTCCATTTGTTTCCATAAAAAACTGTAGTTGACATGGAATAAAAGCCAGTAAACGCATACAAAAATAAATTCTCTTTGAAACTTTAATCATGTTTTTTTTTTTATTTGCTTATTATTTAAAACTTTTCCTACGCAGCCATGTCCTTAAGAATACTCAGAAAGTTCTCAAAGTCAAACATTTGCCATTTTGGTGGTTGGAAGACCGTAATTAAGCATAGTGTTAATAATCTCTTTTTCGGCATTTAAGGAGATTTTAGCTCCACAGAATGTAGTGCCATCATCCTAGGGCACTCTTTCGATTTGAGTTTGTTCATGTGTATATTTTTGTGCAAATTACTGCAACAATGGCTTAAATCTAGATTTTTTTAAATGTATGCTACAATTTAATTTAAAATACATATTCACAGCGTTTCCAGCGAAAAAGGAAATTATTTTAGCGAAAAAATGCGAAAATTAACGGAAAAGTTTGCGAAATTCGAACGAAAATTTTCGCATTTTTTCACATTTGTTACCGACACGTTACGTACGCTGGAAACCCTAATTAACAGCGCTAATACGCATGTTATTGATCATTCAATTCATCACCAAAACCATTTTTTTAAAAAGTTAAATATGAAAAATGCTGCTTAAGAAGTTGCTTGTGTGATGGGTTTTCTACTAGAAGCATGATATCAGTAAACAGTCACTTTATGAGATCTCCATCACCGGCTTAATTGCTATTTTGTATACGGCCATAATCTGCCTTTTCAAGGTGGGTTAAGGTGTTTTCGTCATTTTTTTCCATCAATTACTCTTACAGGTCTTCTGTTCTAAACATTTATTGGAATTTTGTTAATCTCTGATCTGATTTTGTAGGTTAATTTGAGTTCAACCATCTTGGATGTGTTTTTAGTAACAATCTTTATATTACTGATCAAATAAGAAGATTTTCTATTTCCAAAATATTCTAGAATCTTCATATTATTTTAACTAAAAAAACTTTGCAAATCACTAGTAAACTTTTGATTGTTGTCAACCCCGGTCTAGAAAACAAATTCTTTGGAGAAAACGACGAAGGATTATTCTAAGATAAAACCGCCGAGAAGTACAATGATAGGCGATTTTATATAGATAAAACCACGGAAAAGTACAGTGGTAGGCGATTACATTTAATGAAGACGAATTTTTTATTTAAGTTTTGATGGTTTATTCGAATTACAAGTTTACAAGTAATCAAAGAGAATCTTTTTTAATTGACAGCTTCTCTTGACTTCTATTTTGAACTGTATCCATGCTGTTTAGCAGCTCCATTTACACCAAAATTTAAATCAAAATTCGTCTTCATTGTATTGATATAATCGATTACCACTGTATGAATCCGTGGCAACGCATCATTTTTGAGGGAAAAAGGCCCAAGGGATGGAATAAGAATATATTGATATTGTATTTTCCATATTGACCAGAAAGCCAAATATTATATGTATTCTCTCTAACTTGATATATTAACTTGTTTTTTGTTGTACTTGTTAAACTTCTGTGGGGCACTGGGTTTGTTTACATTCCTCCCACAGTGTATAGTAAGCAATATGCGTATATCTAAGTTGTGCGTTCCTTTTTATAATTCCTTGGATAGGGAGGTACGTATATTACATGTTCCTACCAAGACCAAAGTGTTACACCAGTTTTCTTTCATGAAATCAAGCAAAATAAAGGAATGAACAAAGCAAGATAAATTGTTCAGGCTTAACATTTTACATAATGTAATAAAAACAAACTTTTAGAGAACACACTTTTGTAACATGGAAGCCTCTCATGAAAGCCTAACGGTCCTAAATGTAAAAAAAAAATATATAAATATGATGACCAATGCCCAGTGTTTTAGACTTTTTAAAACAATTGTTTTTATCTTGTTACGAAATATGTAAACGGATTATTTTCAACTTTATTATCATATGACTATAATGTTATAATACAATATTTGATACAATCTGTCTCTGCTAGCTAGTGAGTAGATTGAATACGGCCGTCGTCGTATATATCTATACAATGAAGACGACTTTCTATTCATTGCATTCTATTACACCAGGAAAAACTATTTTTGACTGAACAAAAAAATAAGGAAATGTTAAAAATATATTTTTTATTGTTCTGGTCAATAACACAACTTATAACAATTTAATACTTTTTAAATTACCTGAAAACATCAAATCCTTGCGAATAGTGCAGCAAAGTAACTAAACCAAATTCATGATTAGATTATGGGTTGAAGTTATATGCTTCTCACAACCATGCTTCCGTTTTTTTAAATTCAAACGAAAAAGGTAATTTTATATTTCTGCAAGCTTTGTTTAAGAATATTTATATTTTTTCATTTATATTCTGTTAGTTTTTACAAAAAACCTTTCTCGTTAACTAAATTTCATTCTGCCATTTATGCTGGGATTTGAAAGCCCTGCTTCTTTGATAGAAAAAACTTTTTTTTCTTTTTAAAAAATAACTTTTTCAGAATATTTAAAAAAAAATCATATTTTTCTTTTACAAATTCAAGCCTTTTCTTTAATGGATTATAAACTCACCTTAACTTCTGCTTCAGCCGATGTATGCAGATCTTCTCTATATTCCTTTAAACAAAGATAAGATCTATTTAACTTTTAAATTTTAGAACCATTTGTATTCGAATTTACAAATAAGAATTTACTGGGTCCAGATTTGATAATTTTTAATTTCATCATATTTACATATGATAAGACACTCATTTTTTTTTTACAGAATTGTAATCTTATTAAAATGCCAAAAAATTAACAGATGTTGATATTAAGCTTGTAATTTCTCCTAATAATACAATTTTAACCCCGTTTAATGCGCATCAAAATTATTATTTTTTAGATATGCATTATGCATGTTTGCATTTGCAATGCCCTGATAAAAAACCTTGGTGAGGTTCCATCAAAGCTTGTTATGATTTTATCAACAATTATTTTATACATAAATAAACATTTAAAAGTAAACACTGATTAGTAAAATAATTGAGATACAGGGTGTCACAATAAACATGAAAATTGAGTGAAGATTTGATATCTTCGTTTTAAATATTTTTTTATATGGTAAAGTGATGGATGCCTCCTTAAGGAAAGCTAAAACTCATAAATCTTTTCTCGATGCTTGAGGATGGATGCCTCCTATTGGATGGATGCCTCCTATAGGATGGATGCCTCCTATAGGATGGATGCCTCCTATTGGATGCATGCCTCCTATAGGTAAAATAATAAATCTTTTGTCTGCTGGAGCCGCAAGGCGGCTAGAGTTAAGAATTTGTGTGTTTATATTTTGATTGCATACTGTCTTGTACTTTGTAAAATTAGATATTTATGTTTACAAACAAAGTGTAGTTTATTCCTCTTAACTGTTCATCTTGCAGATATGTTAAAGAGACATCATACAACGTTTTCCAGAATAAATGTCAATTACCATTTACATAAAAATACCCTATATAGTAGCTTGGGCGCGTAACTTTATTTACGAACCTTGAAATTGTGCAACACAAGTACAACGCGTATTCTTCACAAAGGTTTGGTATTCTTCACTCAATTCCCGTGTTTAATAAGACACACTGTACCTCAAATCCTATTTTTATTGGGACACCCTTGTAGTTGTACCTGGCAGGTTTGAATAAATCTTGAAGCATCATTAATTATATCCTCTTGTAGCTCCAGGTTTTCCTTTCCATTACAACTTGTTTTTAAACATCTTTTCTAAAATGCAATTTCTTTCATCTTCAGCAAAAACAGAAAAGTTTAAGTGAAATCAAAACATTTTTCAGAAAGTGTTTTCAAAACTGATTTCAGGAAGTGTATTCCGAAACAGATATAACGAAGTATATTCAAAACAGATTGTAGGAAGTGTATTCTGAAACAGATATAATGAAGTATAATATAATATATTTCAGGAAATGTATTCCGAAACAGATATAATGAAGTATATTCAAAACAGATTTATAGGAAATGTATTCCGAAACAGATATAATGAAGTATATTCAAAACAGATTGTAGGAAATGTATTCTGAAACAGATATAATGAATTATAATATAATATATTTCAGGAAATGTATTCTGAAACAGATATAATGAAGTATAATATAATAGATTTCAGGAAGTGTATTCTGAAACAGATATAATGCAGTGTAATATAAGAAATTTCAGGAAATGTATTCTGAAACAGATATAACTAAGTATAATATAATAGATTTATGGAAGTGTAATCGGAAACAGATATAATGAAGTGTAATATAATAGATTTCAGGAAGTGTATTCTGAAACAGATATAATCAAGTATAATATAATAGATTTATGGAAGTGTAATCGAAAACAGATATAATGAAGTATAATATAATAGATTTCAGGAAGTGTAATCGGAAACAGATATAATGAAGTATAATATAATAGATTTCAGGAAGTGTAATCGGAAATGAGGGATAGAACTTAGATACTTTCAAGCTACGAACTCTTTTAGATAAAATATATAATTTAGGTATAAAAACTTTACACAATTAGTAAGTATATCAACTTTAGCAAATTTGAGTTTGTGGCAAGGACTCAATTCTCTTGAAATAAATTTGTCTAGCTTATCTTAAAAAGAAACCAATACTTGTGTTCGAAGCGCTCCTTTGGTTAACCACAAACGATGTGAGGCTTGAAAAACGTTTAACGCATTTTTTGTTTCTTACTTTTACAACATAATGAACACCATAACAGCTTTATATTTAATATTTTTAGCGTTTTTAGAGGGAGTGACCAGCAAAGTATGGAAGTTGAACTGAGAATGTGTTATTTTGGAGAACACTTTTAAGATTAATTTGAGACATATAAAACGTTTTAATAATGTACAATAATACTGAGTTTGATCGCAAAATCAACGTTCTAAATCATCCATTTGGGGGGTCACGTTTTGAGAACCGATCTTTTTAAAATTATTGAATAACGACGACGAAAAATGTAAAAATATTCGCAATAGAAAATTTTTCAATAAATTAATGTTAAATCAATTATTTCTTTTTTATCATTATATTGAATTTCTTATTCTTTGAGAATTTGTTTTCATGATTTCTTCAAATGACGTCTTTTCAATTCAAATTTCAGGAAATCTAAGTGAAACGTTTGTGAACAATGAGTTATTATATAAACAAATAACTAAGTAAGATTACTTATTTTCGATGACAAGAGTTAATTTTTATTTTTCAACCTGTATCTATTTATGCCATCAGTTTATTGTAGACTTTTTTTACATTTTTTGTCGTCGTATTTATTAATTTTAGAAAAATCGATTCTCAAAACGTAACCCCCAAATGGATGATTTTGAACGTCAACTTTGCACTCAAACCCAGCAATTATTCACCATTAAAACGTTTTAAATGTCTCAAATGAATCCAAAAAATGTTCTCCACAATACTACATTCTCAGTAAAACTACCAAACATTGCCGGTCACTCCCTTTAAAGAGAGGTTTGCGAAAAAAGGGAGTATTTATTGAAATCTAAACAAACTGTAGCGTCTTTCATCAGTAAATGGACAATACCCCCTTTTATCTTTGCGAACACTCCCTTCAAAGGGTTGTGGGTGAGCCTGTACCTTATATTTGAAGAACATGTTGGATTGTATAAAGTACCCCTCGTCAAGTTTATAGCAAAGCCACAGGAAGAAGAAGGACATGTAGAAGCAGACAGGGACCAACACAAGAGAGATACTACACCCAGTTAATTTGGATTTAGGGTTTAAGATTTTTCAATATTTCAACTTTCATTTGCAGGACCCTCTCATGCTAATTATCCAAATAGTTGTGAGGGAAAAAGTCCCTGAAAACTCCGGTTATATGAAAAACCGTACCAGCTAGTAGGCACTATGTACACTATGTACACTTTACACTGTACACTGTACATTATACTTACAGGCTCGAAACGTTGAAATGCCATCTGAAGCATTGTTTCTGTAACAATTATCAGATGAAATCATATTTGAAAGCCATGTAATTGATAAGTTGATATTAATTATATTCTTAGTTATTTTCTTTTTAATCAAAATGAAAAGAAACGGGGTTTGATTAGAAACCTGTACACACTGTATTTCTCAAACATAACCGGACTTTTACAAAATTGTCTCTGATTTAAAAAGTTTATTTCTAATTTATTTCTTTGTAAGAAAGTTTAGCATATGTATGGTGGTGAACATTTTTAAAAAGGAAGGAACGGTTCTGTTCTAGGGTGGAAGGGGTTTCGCCTCAAGTCCCTTTAAAGGTTCCCTAAAGAGATGTTTAAAGTAAAAAATCACTAAAATCCCTTCCTTAGAAATGATCGCCATTCTGAGCTTTTTGATATATCAAATCTATAGTATGAGAGGTTCATCACAAGTTGAGGAAGCTGCACAACTAAACAAAATATTGATGATGAAAAATATATAAAATATAAAATATTAAATTTGAAATAATCAATCCTGAGTTTAATGGTTTGAAGGGGCAAAATAAAAATTATATGTTTTTGGCTCTATTTATTTATCTGCAAACAAAAGTCATTTTACAAAAATCTAAACATTTATCTGTGCAAAATCCTAACATTTATCTGTGCAAAATCCAAACATTTATCTGTGCAAAATCCAAACATTTATCTGTGCAAAATCCAAACATTTATCTGTGCAAAATCCAAACATTTATCTGTGCAAAATCCTAACATTTATCTGGGCAAAATCTTTTTAAAGAAGCATTTACCGTCATTTTGAAAATTTTGTTACCTCAGATGTTTTTATAGATTTATTCGCTAATTTGAGAAAAATAATTGTTTTTTGAAAAAAAAAAAATGATTTTTTGAACAAACAAACAAGAACAATAAAGTGCCCAGAAAACAGTCTCACCCGATCTAAGATAATTTCGGTTTTTTAATGTTTTTTTTATATTTTCTAAAAGTTTTGCAAAAATGCTTTTCCAAAGTTAGTTATAGGAAATTTTTCAGCGAATTTGATTTTGTAAAATTTGGTTGAAAAACATGGGAACAATCTTCAAAACATTTTTAAAGAAAGTAAAAATTTTCTGACTGACCTATCATTATGATGTTTGCAATGAACTGCTTACTGAAATTCACAAGAATCGTTGTAGAATGAACTGAGTTGTAACTAAACAAAACAAACATGAAAGGGTTTTAAAAATTGATCCAGATTTACAAAAGATGACGATATGTAGATTATTGTAGACTATATTTGAACTCTAATTTTGAAAACTACTCTCTTCAAAACAATCGCAATTCTATTTTAAAACTCAAAATATTTATTGTCGTTTAAAAAACTGGCCATCAGCCCATACTTCTGTATGGGGCACCGTGGATTATATTTGGAAACTAAGCTGCTAACATTTTTGCAAAACTCTACATTAGTCTAAACACTTACATTTTACCCAAACAAAATAATGAAGACGCCAATCATTTGGCAGCTGGTTGGTTGTAAAAATTTACAAGGTGTCCACCGATTAAAATATCAAGTTTTTTGCACATTTGAAAATGGGCGTTGAATGTTTTGTTTTTTAAATCATTCGTTCTTCTTTAGTTAACGACCCATTCCTTTTTTCCCCTTCGGTCAGTAAAAATTTTTATTCATTTGTTTTTAAAGAATTATCGCTTGAAACCCGTCCATTCATTTGTTTTTTTTTAAATACGATCGTTCCATTAAATCGTTTGTTCAGCATTATCGTTTGTTTGAAATTTTTCAAAAATTTGTTCATTTGTTCGTTCACCAAAAATACGCTCGTTGTTCAAACCAACGATTTAGGAATCATTTGTAAACGGTCTGACTGTTAATATCTACCAATTTGAATTGTTCGTTTTCGCTTTCCTAATTCGTTTGGAAATAGGGTTTCCACGAAATGGCTAAATCTTTTGCACAAATTTGCGCTATTTTCGCGCAAATTTTTTTTGCGAACTTTTACGCTATTTTTGCGCATGAAACGCAATGAGTTTTGCGCTATTTTTTTGCACAATTTGCGCAAAACCAGAAATATTTTTTGCGAAAGTTGCGCATGAAACGAAATTTTAGTTTTGCGCATTTTTTTGCGCAATTTGTGCAAAACCGCAAGTTTTACGCAAAATGTATTTTTTAGGCAAATTGTCAAAAATTGATATTCTAAGCTTAGAATTAAACAACTAAAGATTTATTCCATACATAAAAAAATATTAACATACGAGTATGATAACGATTGTACTACATTCAATTGGTTACTTCCAGTTACAAAAAGTTTAAATTATAAGGGACCAAAATTAATAAAATAGAAATTAGAGAGTGTGAAACTTGGCAATATTTTAATCCTATTAAATAATTTCAAGTGACCCCTAAAAGCTTTGCCTAATCAAGTATGAATTATATTCTTAAATTTTTTTAACCAAATTTCTGAAATCTTTTTAATCTCATATAAGATAATGCAAGAAAGTAACCAATTGCCTGAAGAATCCACTTTTAGGAAATATGCATGTTCAAAACTAAAATTGTCGAGAAAATTGTGAGATTTGAACTCTTCTTAACTGTCATTGGTCAATTATATGTAAAGTGACCAATAGGAAGACATTCCAAAACAAGATTTTTCCAGAATTGAATTCTAAGAAACACGCACACTGTCACCAACCGTTTGATTTTTACGAAATTGCGGAATTGCGCAAAACTTGAGTTTCGCAAAAGCGGAACAGGGCAATTTTGCGCGAAATGACTTTTGCGAATGATTGCGCAATTCGTTCCACAAAAATTGCGCAAAAGTTTTGCGAATGGAAAACCCTATTTGGAAAAAGATATTTCAATCTCTAAGCCGGTGTGAAGCTGCAGTTTACCTGTTAATATTAGTGCTAGATGTTGGTAGCTGAAGAACCTCAGCAGGGTTGAAGATTTTAGAAATCCTTAATCAGTCAACTTATTCACATCTATTTTTTTTGTAAAATAAACATGGACTAAAAAATCTCCTTTTATGTTCAGTGAGATTAACAATGGGGGAATTACTACTTTTTTCTTTTAAGAAAATAAGCTTTACGCTTTATTTTAATTTGTTTGTTGGGTAGAAAAAATTGTTGGTCAGGCTTTTATGTGGTGGAAACATTTTGTGGTTGAAAACATTTTGTGACCGGAAAATTTTTTTGCCGGAAACATTTTGTGGTCGGAAACATTTTGTGGTGGAAAAATTTTGTAGTCGAAAACATTTTTTGATCGGAATTATTTTGTGGTCGTAAACATTCGAAAAAAGTTTTATGTTTGGGAACATTTTGTATCGGAAAAATTTTGTGGTCAGAATTATTTAGTTAGAAAATATTTTGTAAGTGCTCTGTAATAAACCTGCTTGTTCTGAATGGATACCCATTTTTATTTAGCAAAGATTGTTCTTTACGATAAAAACGTTTTGTAAAGAACAAAGTTATCACCCTCAGTAGACCTGAAAAAAAATTAAATTGTTCTAAAGAAAAAGAAAATGTGAAGCAAGAACAAACATGAAATACAGTAACTGTACACTGTACAGTGTACACAGACAAATTTTGCATTATATAAGAATTAATTTTAAGATACTGTTGTGAAATGGAGGGTCAATTGAAGTTTTAACTACTGCACGGTAAACTTCAGTTCAAGGACCAGCCCAACTCAACTACAGCACGGTAAACTCCGGTTCAAGGACCAGGCCAACTCAACTACAGCACTGTAAACTCCGGTTCAAGGACCAGGCCGACTCAACAACAGCATGGTAAACTCCGGTTCAAGGACCAGGCCGACTCAAATACAGCATGGTAAACTCTGGTTCAAGGACCAGGCCGACTCAACTACAGCACAGTAAACTCCGGTTCAAGGACCAGGCCGACTCAAATACAGCATGGTAAACTCTGGTTCAAGGACCAGGCCGACTCAACTACAGCACAGTAAACTCCGGTTCAAGGACCAGGCCAACTCAACTACAGCACAGTAAACTCCAGTTCAAGGACCAGGCCAACTTAACTACAGCATGGTAAACTCCGGTTCAAGGACCAGGCCGACTTAACTACAGCACGTTAAATTTCTGTTCAAGGACCAGGCTGACTCAACTTCAGAACATAAACTCCGGTTCAAGGACCAGGCCGACTCAACTACAGCACTGTAAACTCTGGTTCAAGGACCAGGCCGACTCAACTACAGCACGGTAAACTCCAATTCAAGGACCAGGCCAACTTAACTACAGCATGGTAAACTCCGGTTCAAGGACCAGGCCGACTCAACTACAGCACTGTAAACTCCAATTCAAGGACCAGGCCGACTCAACTACAGCACGCTAAACTCTGGTTCAAGGACCAGGCCAACTCAACTACAGCATGGTAAACTCCGGTTCAAGGACCAGGCCGACTCAACTACAGCACTGTAAACTCCAATTCAAGGACCAGGCCCACTCAACTACAGCATGGTAAACTCCGATTTAAGGACCAGGCCAACTTAACTACAGCATGGTAAACTCCGGTTCAAGGACCAGGCCAACTCAACTACAGCACAGTAAACTCCGGTTCAAGGACCAGGCCAACTCAACTACAGCACGGTAAACTCCGGTTCACGGACCAGGCCGACTTAACTACAGCATGGTAAACTTCGGTTCAAGGACCAGGTTGACTCAACTACAGCACGGTAAACTACAGTTCAAGGACCAGGCCGACTCAACTAAAGCAGGGTAAACTCCGGTTCAAGGACCAGGCCGACTCAACTACAAAACGGTAAACTGCAGTTCAAGGACCAAACCGACTCAACTAAAGCAGGGTAAACTCCGGTTCAAGGACCAGGCCGACTCAACTACAAAATGGTAAACTCCGGTTCAAGGACCAGGCCGACTTTCAAGGAGCTAGACAAAATAAGACGAAACGTTACAGAACGCCAAATGAACCACACCCTACTATAGATAGTTTATGTGACAGTCCCTTTAAAAAGTAGATAATCTACTTGAGAAACAGTCTATTTAGATAGTAGATAATTTACCTGTGAAACAGTACCTTTAAAGAGTAGATTATATACCTGAGAAAGAGTTCCTTTAAAAATTAGAAGCTCTACCTGAGAAACAGTACCTTTAAGTAGTAGATGATCTACCTAAGAATCAGTTCTTTTAAAGAGTAGATGATATACCTGAGAAACAGTCCCTTTAAATAGAAGATGATCTACCTGACAAACAGTCCTTTAAAGAGTAGATGATCTACCTGAGAAACAGTACCTTTTAAGAATAGATGATCTACCTGAGAAACAGTCCCTTTAAATAGTAGATGATCTACCTGAGAAACAGTTCTTTAAAGAGTAGATGATCTACCTGAGAAACAGTCTCTTTAAAACAAAGATGATCTACCTGAGAAACAGTACCTTTAAATAGTAGATGATCTACCTGAGAAACAGTATCTTTAAAGAGTAGATGATCTACCTGAGAAACAGTATCTTTATAAAGCTAGTAGATGATCTACCTGAGAAACAGTATCTTTATAAAGCTAGTAGATGATCTACCTGAGAAACAGTATCTTTATAAAGCTAGTAGATGATCTACATGAGAAACAGTACCTTTAAATAGTAGATGATCTACCTGAGAAACAGTACCTTTATAAAGTAGATGATCTACCTGAGTAACTGTACCTTTAAATAGTAGATG
The DNA here is from genome assembly GCF_000591075.1 of Eurytemora carolleeae. Lineage (NCBI taxonomy): Eukaryota > Metazoa > Arthropoda > Copepoda > Calanoida > Temoridae > Eurytemora > Eurytemora carolleeae. The sequence goes on from NW_019397116.1 coordinate 273,061, forward strand.
ATCTACCTGAGAAACAGTACCTTTAAATAGTAGATGATCTACCTGAGAAACAGTATCTTTATAAAGCTACTAGATGATCTACCTGAGAAACAGTATCTTTATAAAGCTAGTAGATGATCTACCTGAGAAACAGTACCTTTAAATAGTAGATGATCTACCTGAGAAACAGTACCTTTAAAAAGTAGATGATCTACCTGAGAAACAGTACCTTTAAAAAGTAGATGATCTACCTGAGTAACTGTACCTTTAAATAGTAGATGATCTACCTGAGAAACAGTACCTTTAAATAGAAGATGATCTACCTGAGAAACAGTACCTTTAAATAGTAGATGATCTACCTGAGAAACAGTACCTTTAAATAGTAGATGATCTACCTGAGTAACTGTACCTTTAAATAGTAGATGATCTACCTGAGAAACAGTTCTTTTTTAAAGTAGATGATCTACCTGAGTAACTGTACCTTTAAATAGTAGATGATCTACCTGAGAAACAGTTCTTTTTTAAAGTAGATGATCTACCTAAGTAACAGTACTTTTAAATAGTAGATGATCTACCTGAGAAACTGGGACAAACTATTCCTGTCATTAGCATCCCCAGGTAGTAGGGTACTCCACCTACATCAGTTAGGAAAAACTAAAAATATAAGAAAAAATTATTGTTTTTTTTTATGAATTTTTATATTTCTATAATTATCTAGACATAACTGCGGATTTTATTTAAGTTGTAACACTTGGCTTTTTCCATCAGTATTTTACATCATAAGTAATTGTATCTTGTACAGTTTGCCACAGGTCAAACAATACGTTTTCAACTTGCAACACTGTAGTCTAAAACAGCATGAAAAAATACATGCCCTGCAAGGCTGCAATACAAACTAGGTCTTTGAAAGAATCGAATCCTGAATTGGATTATTGAATTATACTAAAGATGATTTTTATATTCTTTTCTCTCTTATTCTAACTTAACAATAGTCCATTCATTACTTCCAAAATGTCGTCTTCATCCATACAAACGGAATAAAATCCCTATAATAGAAACAGGATCTCCTTGTACATGGGACTGATCCCTTTATTGCAAACTTGATTTTAAAACCATTGGATTCCTAAAATTCATTTTATCGTTGATTTGTCCTACCCATGATAAGCTTACCGTATGACAGCACCAGAACATACAGAGGCATGCAAAGCATGAAAACGTGAGCAGGAAGGATACAGTGTTGGTTGTGCATGCCAGGACATGAAGTAATTTCTGCTTGGTAGACATACTATACTCATGCTGGGTATCATGCGCTTTCACCTCAAACAAATTTGGTTTAAAAAAAATTACATATTTATTGAGTTATATATTGACTATTTGAATAGTTTGATATATCAAAAGTTACAACATGAGATATTACAGATAAAAAAAAAGTTTAAATGATTAAATATTTAAAAAGCAATTTTCATTGTCACCTGCGCCATAGTTAGTGATATTGTACTCACGAATGTAGAAAGTAGAATAGTGTTGATATTGATCAATGAATTCAAATGTTCCTATTTTTCATTTGCTTTTCTCAAACTAACTTGAAACATGAAACCTAACATGAAAACTTGTATCCCCTTTAAAACACATGAAAACTTGTATCCCCTTTAAAACACATGAAAACTTGTATCCCCTTTAAAACACATGAAAACTTGTATCCCCTTTAAAACACATGAAATTTTGTATCCCCTTTAAAACACATGAAAACTTGTATCCCCTTTAAAACACATGAAAACTTGTATCCCCTTTAAAACACATGAAAACTTGTATCCCCTTTAAAACACATGAAAACTTGCACCCACTTTAAAACACATGAAAACTTGTATCCCCTTTAAAACACATGAAAACTTGTATCCCCTTTAAAACACATGAAAACTTGTACCCACTTTAAAACACATGAAAACTTGTATCCCCTTTAAAACACATGAAAACTTGTATCCCCTTTAAAACACATGAAAACTTTTGTATCTTCTTTCTAATAAATAGTATATAAATTCTCATTTAAATGTTGGTTTTTACAATTTTGTTGAATATTAATTGGAGCTAAAAAATGTTGAAGAAAAATAATGTTGCGTTAATAAAACTCGTAAATTTGACAGTAAAGCAATCCTCCATGTGTGGATCTTCGTGTGCATCTGCAATCTGATCCAGCATGTACTTTAAAGACAATTTTTATTTTTTGACTTAAATAATATTTTTATCCAGGAAAACGTTAGTTTTACTTAGAGAATTTTTTAAGTACAAAGTAAGGAGCTTTGCCGTAAATTCTCATTCCAATCCCAATGTCTTTGCAACCCAGTGTTTGAAATGTCAAAGGTTTGCATCATCAGGTTGCAAAGATATAGGAACGAGAAAATTTAGTTGTTTGTGGCCAAGAATCATCTCATTTCTGTTGATGACTTAATTTTCCCAAAACATTAAGTTAGGTAATTAGTTTTAACATATTGTGTTTTCCAAAATCCTCTGTCTATGCTGAGGTTGATAAATTTTGTCATCTTATTTCTCTAGAAAATTTTCAAATTTTAGTAAAAAAAACACAGAAAAATCTTTAAAAAGATATGTGCAGTAGAGAAATTATTGTTGTCCCTTAAGGTTAAAATAATTTCCCAACCCAAGAGAGACGATTAGAATACTTTCAAATCCAGCCTCATCTAGGGTCATTCGGAACCTAGAACAAGATGTTAGAAATTAGAAACAATTAGTTCGGAACTTAGAACAATATATTAGAAATTAGATACAATTAGTTCGGAACCTAGAACAAGGTGTTAGAAATTAGAAACAACTAGTTGGAACCTAGAACAAGATGTTAGAAATCAGGAACAATTAGTTCGGAACCTAGAACAAATTTCATGGTAATATTAATAATAATAATGATGATAGTAATAATGATGATAGTAAGAATAATAATTCTGATTATAAAATAATAATGATGATAATTCTTATTAACAAACAAAATCTAAAAAAAATATGCTTTTACCTAATAATTGAAATAATTAGAGAAACTGTGAAGAAGGTTATGTAGTTGATATTATGTAGTCCTGTTCAATAAAAATCAGTTAGATATCGGATAAAAAAAATTTATAATAAAACATTAAATCTGAACTGCAAATCTGTTAAAAATAAAAAAATTGTGATCATTTTAATTTTCTGTTAAAAAGAAAAAGGAGACAAAATATTAAATTTTCCAAATTCAACAACCCAATCCGCGGTATTAACTAAATTATTAAAGTCTTTGAACTCAATATTAAAAATTCAATTTATTTTAACAATTTGAAATACCAAGAAGAAGTAAGGAAAAGAGCAACATTATTGTAAAAGCTTGATTGAAATTAGAACATAAGCACAAGATTTCCTTGATAATAAAACCAACAATTCTTAAAAATTTAGCGATAGGAAACATTTTGCAAAGTATATCTTTTGTGACTTGACAAAGGTTTTTTGAAATGAGGAAAATATTATATTACTAGGCTTTTAATATCATATATAAAATATTATATTACTAGGCTTTTAACATCATATATTTGAACTTGTTGTTATTGCTCTATCTGCAAGCATCTTCACTTTTAACAATATAAGACAAAAATGTTCGCAGATTTCTTAATATTCTTTTGTGGATATTTAAAATTTTACAGAAATCCAAAATCTTTAGAGACAAATTTTGAAATTATGAGCATCCATAAGTCTTCCCTGGGGTCATGTAAGGTCCCACACAAAGTTTGGACACAATTGGTTCAGCTGTTATGACGTTTATTTGATACAAACAAAAAGACACCCAAACAAGCAAAGTATATATATTATAGATATAGATTACCAAGGATGGAAACAAGATAATCTGCTTTCTTCTCGTCTATAGTCATATTCTCATGGCTGATTAACCATCAATTATAAAAAACTTAAAATATCCAAAAATTACGTAAAGGATCGAATTTAGTCTTTTTCCCTGTATTTTTGCAACACTTGATATTTAAAACTATGAATCCTGTTGGATCAAATAATCTAACTTTGAAATATTAATGGTTTACACCATTAGGTTGCAAAGATACAGGGATAGTATTTCACAGAATTTATAAACAATTCTTAAGAAAAACATATTTATTATAAATGTTTTAAGGTTAATAACTAATCACAAATTGTATCTGAATCTTCGTAAAAAAAAACTTTAATGAACTTTTCACAAAGTAAATCTTCATAAAATACGTTTTTGAGAAAATTTCTTTAAATTTATTATTTGTTGAATAATTGATTTTCTTAATTGATTGATTGAGTTATCATGTTATCATGGTTTCCTTTCATGTTGGTAGGATTCTGTAGGGCTATTTTGTAATTGACCCATAGCATAGTTTGTGTCGTTGAATAACCATCTCCTGTAAAATATATGAAAGAAAGTCACATATAAAAAAGGTTTTGGAAAGAAACGTGGAAATAAAAAACCTTGGTAAAACAGTCCCAATTTTATGAAGTTCTAGGACAAAATGTCACTGGAATGAAGTCCTGAGTTTTAGATTCTTGGGAATTTCCGAAATTTTTTTTAGAGAACTTTTTCGGTGGTTTTATTTACAAATATCTACATTTTTCAATTCCTTAATTTCTGCTGAACGAAATTGAAAATAAACAGTATTTTTACAAAAATAATCATTCAAAAGCATCAGACTTGTTGTGCCCTTTACACGAGCCTAGGAAAGATTTATGGATGGTAAAACCATCAGACTTGTTGTGTCCTTTACACGAGCCTAGGAAAGATTTATGGATGGTAAAACCATCAGACTTGTTGTATCCTTTACACGAGCCTAGGAAAGGTTTATGGATGGTAAAACCATCAGACTTGTTGTGTCCTTTACACGAGCCTAGGAAAGATTTATGGATGGTAAAACCATCAGACTTGTTGTGTCCTTTACACGAGCCTAGGAAAGGTTTATGGATGGTAAAAATTGACAAAATTTAATTGGAAAAGTTTTCCAATTTCTTTAGATTTTAAAAAATCCATTAAAGTTTACAGAAAAATCCGCAAAATGACCACTTGAAAAGCAACATGGAAACACTTAAATTATTGCTAGAAGAGAGCTAGTTTAAAATAAAATTCTAAAAGATCTTTCAAATTTTTGTGTTTAAAGTATTTCAGTTGATTATTAAAGTAAATGTAGAATAATATAGTATGACCTGATAAAACGAGGACAGAACCGAGCGTTAACATCTAGTTGACACATCAGCTCCAACCAGATCTTCAACACCCAGGCATCTACTTAAAGGGACTGTATGCGTAATTTTAAGGGACCCTCGGTTTGTAGAGAGTGGTGTGTCCGATTCTCAAAGTACCCTTAAAACCCTTGAATGATCAAGGTTGTCGGGCTTATCCTAATTATTCTACAGAAAAGTTTCTGTACCGTTGAAACCATTATCTGCTCATTAATGTGGACGATATTGTCTTTTTAAACATGTTTATATCTTATAATTGATCCTACATGTTTTCCTGCCATATGCGCAAGAAATTTTAGTATAGAAACCGCAATTGAAAATAGTCAGTTTTCTAAATTATAAACATTGATATCTGATTCATACTTGATCAGATGAATATTTTAAGGGTGCCGCTAAGAATCGGGAATTGACAACCTTGCTCGGAGGACTCACTTTAAATTACGCGTACAGTCCCTTAAATTTGTTAATTTTTTACTTTCTGACCTGTATATACGTCATAAAACCACAATCCAATGCTCACAATAAACACATATAGAAGAACTTTTGTGTACAGCCAAAACGGATGTCTAGAAAATTAAAAAAGTTATAAATTTATAAAAATACGATATAGGTTTACTTCAGATTGGCCTCTATACTTGAGGGGCTCCTCTCTTAAAAGCGCCATAGAGAGGCCCATGACACTTTGTTTTCTGAACCCAAAACTTAAGACAGGACAAGTGAAATCAGGTAGATGTAAATTTTTAAAACATTTCTCACACTACAGGCGCTAGTATCTATTTGTATCTGTATTGCAAGCAGAATCCTGTTTTCTCTCAGCTTTCTATTCTATGTGCGGAATATTAATTTAAATGCTTAGAGACCAAATTTAAAGAATTTGAGCAGCGGCTTACATTTGAGACGCGGTTCAAATATTGTTGGTTCCATATAAAATTGTATTCAATGTTTAAAGATTTAAGCCGGCACTCAATTGAAATCGGTTTATGCAGATTTGAGACGCGGCTTCAATTCATTAAATTCGGACTCAGGTAGCACTATGATCAGACACCAAGGGGAAGGGGTTCTAGCTAGTAAATGGGGCGGATGGTGAGGGGGACCTAAACTCTATTTATCTCTATTAGAAATGTTGTGATTGGTTATTGAAGCTATATAATTGCAATAAACTTGAATATCTTATGATTTATTTCAGAACTTTAATATTTGTTGAACCTCATTTTTCTGCTAACAGCCGGGATACATCCCCTCTTCCGCTTCTCTAAATCTGTTTTGTTTATCATGTTGTTCTTTACAGAGTTCAGAATTGTTTCTGCAATTTTGCATCTAGAAAAAAAAACACAATGTCGGTTATCTAAGTTTACAAGTTCTGCGTCAAGTTGTATCCCATTACAGAGCCTTTTTTTAAATCTAGTATTCACATTTTTTTTATATTTCAAAAATTACATTTTTAAATTGTTGGTAATTTTCTAAGATCCTTTCGCTTTAAACTATCCAGACGTCTGATACAAAGCAAGGTGAACAGGGGCGCACGAGAGCTTTAGTGTAGAGGGGGCACCTTATTTTGTTGTGTATGCACTCCTAAGAAGATTTTGTGCCCCCCCCCCTAAAAACCCCTATTTTGACAAAAGTACTGATTAGTTTTTATCTATATTGAAGAACCTTTCATACTTGGAGCTTGGTTTAGAATGTATATTTGTTGATTATAGATCAGAGGAGCAAATGAAATTATAATCTTTATATCTGTGCAAACCAGTGTCGTAGATCTTTGATATTTTTAAACTATGAATTCTATGAATTTTGAAAAAGCCTAAGTTTGGAGAAATATTTACACCCTCAGGTTTTAAAGAAATAGGGATTAGAAAATTTGAGTTTGTGGCAAAAACTTATTCCTTTCTTGAAAAATCTTTACTCCTTTAAAAAATAATCCCCCCCCCCCACCCCCCACAAATTTAATATGTTTCAGCCGAGCAGTAAACAATGTGTAGAGTTTTATTAGCTGAATATTTAGGTACAAATTCTAATTAAAAGAATAAAAAAATGCCTTTTGATAAAAAGTTCTTTTCCCCAGTTCATCAAAAAAAATTCTTTCCTGCAGGTTTGTTTGCGCTAAAAATTAAAACAATGTTTAGGGTTTTAACTGCTGAATTTTGGGTTAAAAGAATGAATGTTAGGAATGAAGCGCCATACAAGTTTTCAGGGTTTTGCTTGATGAACTTTTGTTTAAAAAATATTTAAGAAAGGGATGAATTAAGTTGCCTTTTAATATCACATTATTCATTTTTCCCCTGCATCATATAAAATCATTGAATATATGATGCTCCCTATGCGTGCCCCCCCCCTCAGGGGGGCATCCTAGGGAGGAGCACGTGCACCCGGAGCCCTCCCCCCCTCGTACGCGGAATTACACGCAAGTAAAATTAACTTGCGTTGAAATTGGATTTGAATTTAAAAACAACTTTTTGCAATTTTACTATTTACCTTCGGCTTCCTCTTAAATCATAAGGATGAAGTATAAGAGAAGCTTTAAGCTTAGATCTCATAGCTCTAGCAAATGTTAAAAAAAAATCAGATAAAGAACCTTAAACTCAAAAGTCTGTTCTTAAAGGGACTGTTAACTCAATTTCAAGTGACCCTTTAGGGAAAGATAGCAATGTCCGATTCACAATTGTAACCTTAAAAGCTTTGTATGAATTAAATATGAATGTTTATAATTTTGAAAACTATTTATTTTCAATTCTTTACAAATCAACAATATCTTAGTTTTACACATGATTAATCAGATAAAGGATTAAATTGTACCGTTGTCCTCTATGAATGAAGGTTCACTTGAAATTACACTAACAGTCCCTTTAATAATTAAAAAATCTACAAGAGTATTCAATTCTGAATCTGTTCTGCTTTTTATTTTTTTTTTAAATAATTTTCGAGGTCCTCTTACCACAGACCAAAATTGCAACAACAATAACAAAATTAATTAAAAAGTAGAAAAACATCTTTTCAAATGTCCTTAAAAATAAACAAATTTAAAGGTGCCAGATTTGAAAATTAAAGTGAAATGGACCAAAAAATTGGTTTTAAATGATTAAGTTTTTTCTTCATTTTCCTGAATTGGTATTCTTTATCTAGTTCAGTTTTTGGATTTACTGTTTTCAGAATACTTTCATAGATGTCAGCTATCTTCTGCAAAAAGAAATATTAAATTTTGGATTTAAGGGATTTAAATGTGATCATTCATGCAAGAAATGTCCCGCATCACAACGGTACCCTCCAAGTTTTAGCCTGATCCATTGACAACTCTAGGCTGGGCAATGAATACAGTAACGGGCAATTACACAGGTTCGGGTTCAAGTGTGCCAGTCTCGGGTTGCAAAAAATGTTAGAATTTTCCAAGTTCTCGGTTCTGCACCAAAATTGAATACAATTGTGAAAATGCACGTATTAGGCAGGCTCTCTGCTTTTCCAGTCGGATCGCTTCACGTACGAGGGTGCTAGAGCGTTGGGAAACCCGTCGGTCGCAGGGTGCAATTTAAACCTTTATTGCAGTTCTAAGAGGTAGTAACCAATTTGCACTCTGATAATTTCTTCATGCTTATCTATAGTAGAAATGCTCAATTGAAAATAATCAGTTTTCAAAATAAAATATTTCTGTTCCTCAGGGAACATTTCTAAATAAAATTGAAAATTTGGAAAAAATATTTTGAAAATTATGAAGTTCGGGCATAGACGGTTAAAACCTATATATATATATTTACTTATAACTGTCTAAATAAATACCTCTTCTGGAATAGTTTCTTTTTGCTCGCAAGGCCAGTCAGGGTCGTATTCTGATCTTAGTTTTTCATACTCAATCATTCCACTCAAAGAATTCAATCTTTAAAAAAAGTGAAGATTAGTCACAGAAATTTGACAATGTTGGCCTTAGAAAGACTGTAGGTGTAACCCTCGTCTCTCAATGCAAAGATAGCAATGTCCCATTCACAGTGGTACCCTTTAAAGCTTTGTCCCATCAAGTAGAAATAAGAATTGAACTTTTAAAATTAATTAAAACGAACATATCTTCCACATTATTGATCAGATAAAGGTTTCTAAGGTTCTATTGTAAATCGGAAATTTACATCTGTGAATTCGAGGGTTCCTATAACTGCGCTATTTTATTGATCGGGCATTGAATATCTACTAAAGGGGGTCGATTTTTAAGATGGCACTATGCTTACTTAAAATAAGAAAGGACTTAGACATACAATTGCAACATTTAGATTGACAATTTTTTTGCAAATCATAATTGCCATACGGAAACCGGTTTCAAAGCAAAAAACTAAAAGTTATGATGAAACCCTAACTTCAAAAACGTTTAAATCGTCATAATCTGTTAGAAAACGAACCTATGATTTTAACATTTATTTTTAAATTTTAGTTTTTTTTATTTAACAAAATTTTAAAAAGAGCAATTCATTTTTGCTCTGGTTGTTGTATCTTCTTTTTATCTGATCGTAGATCCATGTTTCTTTTTCTCTCTCCTAATCTACGCATTCTAATCTCTTATAGACAAGGGAAAAATGCATTGTGACACATATTTCTTTCTCACTAATATTGCGCATATTGCCCAGAGCTGCAGCTTTCTGTTTTTGCAATTTTGCAAATGACAAGTTATATTGCAGATTAATGATGCAGCTTTTTGATCCAGCTATTGTTCATATTTATTATATATATTCTTACAGGTTGGAAAAATAAAAGTTGCGGGTTTGGTAATTCTGAGGATCCAGTGTCGGAATTCCGTATTCTAATTCTGAGGATCCAGTGTCGGAATTCCGTATTGATAATTCTGAGGATCCAGTGTCGGAATTCCGTATTCTAATTCTGAGGATCCAGTGTCGGAATTCCGTATTGATAATGACAAATGGAATAAGAAAGGTTAGGCAAGGAGTGGATATTTTCGACAAAAGAATTCTTGATTCTTGTAAGTTCATCTCAGACAGATACTTGTAAATGGAACTGACATCTTGATGCTTATACATAGAACCAGATTGAATCAAAAGAATAGCTCACCAGGCTTGTTATTAAGAAGTATATTTAAAGCTGTCAGTAGCAAAATCTGGATCCAGCTAAGTAAAACAACCTCCATTTTCCAGGTTAATACAGCGTTAAAAGATGATTGCAGGCCTTCAATGTTACTTGTAGTTCCGTTTTTTGTTATGTAAGCTTGTGTTCTCAAGCATTCTTAAAACTAAGTATTTACAAGGAAGAAGCAAAAAATTTAAAAACCCAATTTAAAAATAGCAAAGCAAAGTTAACCCTATAAAGGCTAGGCTGAACCTATGTATAGACTGGGGGGCGTCCCAAGCCCTCCCTCCCCTCCTAGAAAAAAGCCCTAGAGAATAAGTATAGGGTTGAACTGCATGTTCATAAACCATAGGCCAGCTCATTGAAAAAATAGATCGATAACTTTTGTAGTTTGGGTGCTAGAGAGGGTTGAAAAAAATGCCAAAAAGGGTAAAATTTTTTTTTTTTAATTTTTATGTT
>NW_019397116.1:283881-300051 GCF_000591075.1 Eurytemora carolleeae
TGTACCACATGTACTTTAGCTATCTATACTGTACCACGTGTCCTATAGCTGCCTATACTGTACCACGTGTCATATAGCTACCTATGCTGTACCACGTGTCCTATAGCTATCTATACTGTACCACGTGTCCTTTAGCTATCTATACTGTACCACCTGTCCTATGGCTACCTATGCTGTACCACGTGTACTTTAGCTATCTATACTGTACAACGTGTCCTTCAGCTATCTATACTGTACCACGTGTCCTATGGCTACCTATATTGTACCACGTGTACTTTAGCTATCTATACTGTACCACGTGTCATATAGCTACCTATACTGTACCACGTGTACTTTGGCTATCTATACTGTACCACGTGTCCTATGGCTACCTATATTGTACCACGTGTACTTTAGCTATCTTTACTTTACCACATGTCCTATAGCTACCTATATTGTACCACGTGTCCTATAGCTACCTATACTGTACCACATGTACTTTAGCTATCTATACAGTACCACGTGTCCTATAGCTATCTATACTGTATCACATGTACTTTAGCTACCTATGCTGTACCACGTCATATTAGAAATTAAGTTTTTGCCACAAACTCTAATTATTTAATTCCTTTTTCTTTGCAAACCTATGTCATTAGATATTTCAAACTATGATTACTGTTAGATAATAATTATCTTAGTTTGATTTAACTCCATCAGGTTTCAAAGATTTAGGGGTCAACAAATTTTGAGTTTGTGGCAACAACTCAATTCCTACAAGGTTTAAAATGTGATAACCTTGACATATGATGATCCATATGCTGTTCAACTTCTTGTTGTATTTTTTCATATTTAGGATTCTCATTCAGATCTTGCAGCAATTTAACCCGAACCCTGAAACATGCGACAAACAGTAAAAGATTGAATTTTAAAGAAAAAAATATCTCCCCATCTCTTAAAAAATGATTTTCATCCCACACTTAAGGTGTTTTTATCGATGAATTGCACAGCTGGCATTAGCTGGTTTAAAGTCGGCCCTGTGCTTAAAGTGAACGGAAGTTCAAAGTGCCCCCCAACCTGAAAACATTTGTTAAAAAGTAATTTCTAAATATTGATGTTAAAAGAGGAGGTATAAATCTAGCTCCAAGGAAAAGTTTATATCTTCTTATAAAAAACAGAAAAGCTTATCTATATGTATAATAAAGCTCTTCGCTCATATATATACAAGGTGTCCCACATCATATTAGACCGTTAATGGTTCTCAATTACAATTTCCGGGACATATCAGAAAATTGAAGAAGAATAAATCATTTGGAAAAATTGAATCAGGCTAATTAAACAAATTTTCTTGCAGGAAATGCTATGTTTGTTTTTCGAATATTGAATGCTTATTTTGGCGTTAAAGCTTGGAGATAATCTAATATGATATGGGACGCTCTGTATAGTGTTTATGTCAGCTCTATGGCTGGCTAAACGGGCAACGCCGGGCACTGCAGCTATTTTTATCTATTTTTAACAACTCTATTAATCGGTATGATTTGATAATGTTTACCTTTGTCTAAGTTTGAAGAGTATATAGAAAAGAAGAACTAGATGTAAAGTCATAACTATTAGGAATATATAAGGTATATAACACGCTGGCCAGGTATACCAATCCTGAATATAATTATTACTTAAATAATTACTTCACAAGGAATTTTACTTTACCAAGGGTTCTCGAGACCAAGTTTGCTTATTGGTAATATTGGTCGAGGGAACTCGTGGTTAAGTAAAAATTTTAATTTGCCGAAAAAGTAGTTGTACACTTTTGAGATGAAAATGCGCGATTTTTTTTTTGAAAAATTCGCAGAGCAAGTCCTTATCTTACTTAATTGTCCCAAGGGCATTCCCAATAGTTTTAACAATATCCAATCAGACAAGCCTCCTGAGTTATAGGCTAGCCTGGGAACCCAGATTTGCGGAAGTTAAAGGAATTTTACTTTACCAAGGGTTCCCGAGACCAAGTTTGCTTATTAGCAAAATTGGTCTCGGGAACCCGTGGTTAAGTAAAAATTTTAATTTTCCAAAAAAGTAGTTGTACATAGTTTTACTTTCTTTTGATATGAGAATGCGCGATTTTTTTTGAAAACTTCGCAGAACAAGTCTTTATCTTACTTAATTGTTCAAAGGGACGTAGTGTTACAAGTTACTTAATGTCACTCTGCTGGGGAATCCATGGTTCGGTAATCTTGGTTAAATGGCGGTAAAATATATATTTATATAATAAAATAGCGTGGAAGAACAGCTTTGTCTGGAAATCTAAACATTTTCCTGATCAATACCTTCTTCACCTTCTCTCAAAAGTCAACCCACTTAATCTAAAATTGTTAAGCCAAACTAAGAGCATTCCCAATAGTTTTAACAATATCCAATCAGACAAGCCTCCTGAGTTATAGGCTAGCCTGGGAACCCAGATTTGCGGAATTATATCTTTCTCTAATAAAAAAAAAACCGACCAAATCAATGTAAACTTTTAAAATCAAGCTACGAGTTCCCAACCTAAAATTTGAGGAAAATCGGTCTGGGAGCTCATGAGTTATGATACGTCTTACAACCAAACAACAGACAGAAAGACACTTAATTCTACATGTACCAAGTAGTAATCTCTGTAAGGATGTTTGTAAGTCCGATCATATCACTTGAACCCCTTGACTGATTTAATAATTTTGATGGGCCAACTCAGTGAGCCACGCGAAGTTTAAAAAATATAAGTTGAGTTGACTTTTTTAGAGAGAGTTTTGTTTATAGGAAAAGCTAGGCTCAATTTCCAGGAGAACATTTTTTATATTTTTTATTTTATTAAATTTTATTTAAATGGTAAAACGGAATTTTATGAAATTATATTAGCATTACTGGAGAACTTGACATTTTTTTTCTAAAAATAAAACTGTAGATAGCATTTTTATGATATATTCTTTTAATAGTAACACGCAATTTTATGTATAACCATATAATCATTCATTTATGCTGCCAGTACATAATAAAATCTGGGGGACCTTAAACACAATAAACACATAATATAGCAGTACAAATGTAGATATTAAACTATGTTGCTCCTTTAATGTCTGGGGTATGTTAAAAAAATAGAAATTATGATAATGATAATGATAAGCTACAATGTTTTACAAAAACGTTTAATTTCTCAAAAATATAAAAAATGTTCTCCCGGAAAATACGCCTTGTTGCTATACGTAGCTGTTTTTATACGTACGTTGGATTTCTATAAGGTTTGACTTCGACAATATATCTATCAAAGGATAAGTATTAGATCACCTTTGTTATACAGCTTGTTTTCATTGTAACTGCAAAGTCATCTGGAAAATTAGCCGATTTTTTAACTCTGCTCAGATTTTCAGATCTATTGGTGCTAGAGGGCAAATATCAATACGGTTTACAATGCAGAAGGGGGGGGCACTAAATCCTAACCCCATCCCCTCTGCCGTGTTATTATTAAAAAGAAACAAATACTACGAAATAGTTCAAATTAAAATGGCAACTGACATAATTAGTTGGAACTGCTTATCAGTCACTTTCACTTCCTAAATCATTCTCAGCCTAATTATTCAGAAATATGCTAATTCTAACAATACGTGAAGAACAAGAACATGAACATGGCCAAAAATAAGAACAAAAACAAAAACAACAAAGTAAGTACAAGAGTAAGAACAAGAACAAGAACTATAATATCAAGAACAACAAGAGAAAGAACAACCAAAAAACAAGGACAGGAACATGAACAGTAACAAGAACAAGAAAAAGAACTAAAGCATCAGGAAAAAAAGAGCAAGAACAAAAAAAAAGGACAAGAACAATATTAAACACAAAACGTGTCACTTGTGCTGGTACTATAATTCAAGAACAAGAACAAGAACATTGACAAGAACATAAACAAGAACAAGAACAAGAACAAGAACAATATCAATATAAAAAACAAAAACAAAAACAAAAACAAAAAAAGAACAAAAAAAGGAACAAGAACAAGAAAAAGAAAATCACTATAAAACAAGAACAAAACAATAGAAAGCATTAGAACTAGAACAAGAACATCAAGAAGAGAGAAAAGAGAAGAGAGAAGAGAGAAGAGAGAAGAGAGAGAAGAGAGAAAAGAGAGAGAGAAAAGAGAGAGGGAAGAGAGAGAGGAATGTTTATAATTNTCGCTTTTCTACTTTCATTAAATATCAGAGATCTAAAACGACTTTCAAGTCGCCTCTCAACTCCCATGTTTATTGGGACACCCTGTATTTTGCAAATAAAAAATTACTCACTAATTATTTACTTTAGAACCTGAAATTTTGTCACGTAGAGAATTTTATTTGATGAAAGATTTGATAGAAATATATGGACTAAGGACTTCACAATTGTTGACTTCATAGTCAGCTTAGTAAAATAAAGAAATCAATAAGGATATTTATTAACATTTATTGAAATTGTTTAAAGTGCAAAATACGAAATGTTTTAAAATAGTTTTTCCAGAGGGATTAAAATTGACTGGTTAGAAAATAAAATAAGGAACTATTGACGAATATAAAGAAACTTGAATTTGTTGCTTCTTTTCAACAGAGAAAAAAGAGTCATAAATATGTGAACAGTTATCACCTTAAGACGACATAAAAACATACATAAAGTGCATTTGATGTTTCCCTGGTAACATGAAATGGGTCCGTTGCCAATGCTCAATTACTATATTCATTCTCGCTCAGTGGACTTGAACAATATAAGATCATGTCTTTAATTTACAGGTCGTCGTTCTTTTTCATAGTTTTATGACAATAACAATAAATGGGAACCAAAATTTCGGACAATGCCGCAACCCTTTCCGAAATAAAACCCGGGATTTAAGAGAATATAGTTTTGCGGAGGCGGAATCATTTCCGAGAAATTTAAAAGCACTTACAAATATAATCTAAAATAAACTGACGACGGAGAAAAATAGCAAAATATTTCTATATCAGGTTATGTAAATATTTTTCTTCTTTTTCGTGATAAAATAACATGATATTGTTTAATCTGGATAAAACATCCAATTCAACTAATCAGAAATCCATTGAATGATTGCTTTGTCAAATGCTATTAATATACTTTGCATGTCTGTCTGTTTGTTTGTTTTTAAACCGATAAACGTCAAAATGTGACTGAACCGATTGGGCCCAAATTATTTTGGGATCTCACATAATCCCGAGGAAAAGTTTTGTAAAAATTCGATTTCTCAAAATTTAAAAAAGAGCAACAATTACAAGTTAAAATCGGCCCACCCTTAAAACATGCATGTTATTACAAAATATCGCCAAGAAATTTACAATTTAAAGGGTTTAAATGATCAACCTTAAGTATTTTGAACATTTTCATTGTTTGTTTTGTTAAAGATTATTTATACCCTTGTGAATCGGACAGAAGAACCTTTAAAATGAGATGCAGGTTATCCGAAAAAATAAAATGAAAATACTTTTCTAAAAAATCAAAATTAGAAAATTTTGAATTTTAAAGATAGTAATTTAAAGCGAAAGTCAGAATTTTTTGTTGTGAATCTCGTTGTCTCCGTCTTATGCAGATCTTAAAGATAAACTTAATCTTCAATATCTCGTGATGGTCATACCCTGGGAGGATTAAACATTGATCCCCAAAAGGGCACACATTTTATATCGAGATGAAGCATTCAATATTAACATTATCAACACAAAAGCTCCGATCTTAGTTCAAAATTCGTTCAATTTTTTAAAAATCTAATTTTATTCATTTTTTTCAAAAAGAAATTTGTTATTTTCTGAAATGATTCTTCAAATGGATATTTTCTTTTCTTTGATCCGAAGTTTTTCTTCTCAATAATAATACTTTTTATAAAAACTCAAAAAAAAAATAATTTGAACCGCCTGTTGAAATTTGAATAAACCAATTCAAAACCTTCCTTAATCTTTAACTTTGAATCCATGGATCAAATTTAAACCGGCAGTATAGGTAGTTGAGCGATATTGCTCAACTTATTTAGATTTCGTTTACCAATTTCTTTTAACATATTTTCCTTTAAAACCTATTTCAAAAAAAGTTCATTTTTTTTGAAATTTCACTCAAAACATTCGGGTCTCGAAAGTTTATTGTTTTTTAGAAAGAACATAGAGCTTCAAATATTCTTATATTCAAACAACAAAAACATTTATGCAATACCAACAGAATCTAATCTCATTCTTTTGTAAAACTTTTTAACCCTGAGATTAAAACTTTTGATTTCAGCGCCTAGGTCGTTCCATTTCTCTCTTGACGATTCAACCACTTCCTTTCTTTCAGAGATACTCATTGGTACAAAGTGTATATCAAGGTTATAATGCAATGAAAGTTATTTCAGAGGTTTACTCGTCTTTTGTACTGCAGTGTACTGACTCTGTGCGGTAATGTAAACACAAGACGGATGTCAAAGCCTGACATGGGATCCATCTTTCACATAAAAAATCAATGAAATATTCTAGTCATTATAGGAAACTATTATGTGAATTATCAAAATTATCAAAATTTAATGCTATAACCTCCTCGGATACTAAACGAACATGATGCATCTATTCTTGTTTACAAATTCCGCCCAGAGAGAACTGGTTTCAATATGTACGCAGAGTATACGCAACTGCAATTAACTTTCCTTGCATTACTACCTTGGTATTAACCNACAATTCAAATAGATAGTGCTAATTCACAATTCAAATAGATAGTGCTAATTTACAATTCAAATAGATAGTGCTAATTCACAATTCAAATAGATAGTGCTAATTTACAATTCAAATAGATAGTGCTAATTCACAATTCGCTTAAACTTGATATCTACAGTAAATTATCTATGGTTGCATTCTCTATGTGTATATATTCTTTAAGCTCCCCTCCTGTAGAGTCTAATGAATGTTTGAATTGTTTGATCTATTCCTCCACTTGCATCAAGAGAATTAGCTACTCTACTCTGGATTAAGGATAAAGTACAGGGGAGCAAAGTATATTTCCAGTGTTCCCTTAAAAAATGTACGGTCGTGAGAAAATGCCTGGGCTACTGCTTTCGGCCTTAAACATTAAATTTTAAAATATTCAAATAGATTTGTATGTATTTAAAGACTAATTATTAAATAATGTGCAATGAATAGAAGTTAAATAATCCATGTTTTTTAATTTTTCAAAAGACAGACGACATTCGAGACGTTTTCAAATTTCTTTTGGTATTGCTACATTTAACTACATGCCTTCATGTCCTCTTCTCGAACAATATCTCATCCCCGGGACAGGACGCTTTTTAACGTCACACCGAAATAGTTTCTCTTTGCGTATCTTTAATTTACATGAATATGTAATGGGAAAATTTTAAAATATAGCTTCTTCAACTTCATTTCAACTTTTCCGCCGATTTACATTTATAAGTAATTTTTCGTGGATTTGGTTACAATGTTTAACTTTTTTATAATTTAGAAGTCGCTGAAAAAAACGAAGAAAATAATAAAAAAGATGTAATTTTAGCAATTTCCGACAAAAACTCTTTTTTTGTCCGATAAATGTTTAAAGGGGAATATTATAAATATTTAATGATGCATTCTTAAATTGAATTAAGTTAACATTCCCTTTACATCCATTTTTTATTGAATTTTAATGAATATTTATACAAATATATTCATTTTTTAATTCAAATATGTTTACCTGTTTTTGAAAGAAAACAGTTATGCTCAAAGTAAATTTCTTTTTGTCAAGATTGGAGGTGATGTCAAATCTGCAGAATTATTCAACTTTTTATTTTTGAAACTTCATTTATAGAGGGCCATATACGATTAACAACAGTACCCCTAAACCCTCTTACAAATTATATTTAATTTTATTTTCAATTGTGGTTTGTTGATAAAAATGGCTTGCTTCAGAAACAATCAGAAGAAAATCGTCCAATTCAGACAGTTTTCAAGCTGGAACTATGACGATATCTTCCAAATATACATCGGATAAATTGATGTAAAAGGTACCATTGTGAATCGAGAATTCTTCCATTATAATGAAGGTCGCTTGAAGTTACAATGAAAATCCCTTTCAAATGCGATAAGTTTAAAAAAAGCGTACCCTGAAAAAGGTTTGCTGGTACCTCGGGATGCTGGGAAGGATGAAGGAAGCCATGTATGTAGTTTTTCAAAACTTTTTTAACTCTTGACTATATCATGCCCGGTACTTTACTTGCGTATGAGATTAAGTAATTCCGTTTAAATATTCAACCCTATTCAGGCTGACGTCTCCTTTACTCAAAATAGTCCTCATTGTGATACTTTGATAATTTGCAACAACAAAAAATTTACAAATTTAATTTTTCAAACATTTATTGCAAAATTCAGTCATTTAGCAAAAAATGAAAATTTTAAAAAGCCCTTGACCCAGCAAATTGAAATATGCAAAAACATTTGCAAAATTTTGAAAAACTGAATGCATATTCAAGGAAAACTGAAAATGTGCAAATTCCCTTTAAAGGCGTCTGTGCAAAAATCTATGAAAAATTTCTTCGTAAAAGTTGTGCAATTTACTTCATTTTGTTGAAGGTTTTCTAAAAAGCTATAAAATGTCGAAGTCCAATGACTGGAAGTAGGTCTAAATATAGATTTAGTCTGGTATAGGTAAAATAAGACTGTAAATAAGACTGTAAATAAGGCTGTATGTCTCAGGACTTTTTCAGTTATGTCTAAAATAAGTTAGGAGGGGGGGTCCCGGGGACCCCCCCCCCCGCAGCCGGAATAGCGTTAAAAGAACGCAGTTTATGAGATTGATATTTTCAAATATTATTCTAAAATGTCAAATAATATTTAAGTGCTTGGAATAATCAAAAAATCGAAAATTTTAAAGAGGGGTGAACATAAAATCATCATAAAACGTTTCCTTCCCTCTGCAGAGTACTTTATCATGGTAAATTTTATCAATGAAGCTACAATGTTAACTAAACTGTCTACTGTATACTGTATAGTGCTAGCTATAGAGTAGAAATTGTTTTCGGATTTTCACAATTTTTTTTATTTCTCAAAAATAAATCAATTTAAATGAAAATAAAATTAAATATTTATTTTCAGTTGTTAGCTAGCACTGGGAAGTTACGGACATAAAAAGCAGTGCTTTGCTCTAAGTAGCCTGGGTTATAATTGTCCCCCCCCTTCCATTTTACCTCCATTTCAGAAAATATATCTTAAGTATATAGAGATAAATAGCACCAACAAATACCAAATTAAACTTTAAATAAAAAATTCGACATGGCTGACACAAAAACAAAACTGAACTATAAAAACAAACGTATGTCAACTTTAAACTCTTCATTTTCTTTTCAGGGAAACAGTTAAAGTTGATGGCGGGATTATTAACTCAACTTCAGAAAAAACCCGAATCTTGGAGAATTTTGACAACTTTGTATTTTTGATGTCCTCCTGTTAGTGTTTATGAGTTATGAAAATTTAATCAGTTCTAATGGGGTGTATGTATGTATATGTAATAAACACACATAGTAAAGTGGAAATATCAGAGATCTATCAAGGATATTAAATAATTGATATATCATAGAATATATGATACAGGATACAGGATACAGGATACAGGATACAGGATACAGAGTAAAGGATACCGGAAAGTGGGTAAGAAGATACAGGATACTTAACACGTCACGGAATATATGATATTCTTCTTAAAAATTGTTGTCTTTGCCGTTGGAACTCAGTTTTACTTACTATAAATGAAGATTTTTAGTATTTGCTATTGCGTACATTAGGTGTGTGATATATATAATTTACATATTAAGCATAAACAAGTTGTCCCACAAAAAATGACAGTAGCAAAACGATTTAGATATGATGAAATTAATGTCTTAATCTTTGAATTTATTTGAGACATGTATAACCACAAAATTATCCTAGTCCTGAGATTTCCAAAATGTGGTCTGCCTTTTTTGTCCGGTCAATATTAACGGAGATATTGAGAATTTCGTTCAGATTTTGATTTTATCAAATAAAACCAAAATTGTTGCAATCTAAAAAAAAAATCATATCACCTGTAATATTCAGAGCACAAAAAAGCAGACCACATTTTGTAAATGCCAAGACTAGGGGTATTTTGTGAATATTGACTCTACAATTTTACTTCTAAAATTTGGTTTACGATTAAATGCCGTCAATTATTTCAAAGTGGTCTTGCAACTGTCATGTTTTGTGGGACACCCTGTTTTTTTGTAAAGACTCAGGATTCAAGAAACAGAATACTTGGAACTATACAATAAAGAAAGTAAATTATTATTTCACTTTTTTTGTTAAAAAAATTATATTTTTTCAGACAAAATGATGATTTTTGCAAATGAGGATGATATAGAGTTAGTAATTAGGAAAACTTTTACAATTCTTTTTTTCGTTTTTTCCACTTTTGTTATTTATATATATACAGGGTTACCCACAAAGAAGGACTCTTTAGAGACGACTGACCGTAATTTGTACCGTTTACATGTTTGCTTATATTCATGCAATTCCCTAAAACTGTAAAATATTAACAAATAACAAATTAAGCCATTAAAAGACAATGTGCAAGTTACCTTGCACTTTAGACTGGAATATCCGATTTACTACGGTACCCTTTCAGCCTTGATCTATCAAAACTGAAAATTTTAAATTGTGAAAAAATATAAACACCCTTGTCCCTTTTAAGAAAGAAAGACAATTATATCTTCCTCATTGTTGCTCAGGATACCGTTGTGAGACGGGCATTAACCCTATTCCTGCTAGGGGGGGAGGGGCAAGTTGACCCCCACTGTAGTTTTTTTTTTACATAACTTAAAAAGTTGGTCTGAGGCTGTTGAAATTTTGTGACTTTTCCTAAATACCCATGTAGCTCTCGATCTAAAACCGGGCTTTTATGCTAAATGCCTGAATCCTCAGGCACACCTTTGTTTTGACCCATTTTCAGTTGTCAAATTTTGATAACTTTTAGCTTTTTGGAAAGCCTATGACACAAGGAAACGTATTGCACAAGTTTTGCAGAGAAATTTTTGCACATTTTTAGTTTTTCTCAATTACACATCAGGTTATTTAAAATTTTGCAAAATTTTTTGCATATTTAAAATGGTATGGTTAAGGCCTTTTCAAAAATGTATATTTTATCATTTTTTAGACATTTTTTGCAAGCTTTTTCACTATATAACTGGATTTTGCAAAAAAAATTTTACAAATTTGCAAATTTGTTTCCAGATTCTTAAAAAAGAGTATAAAGGCTTTCCAATGATGTATCATTTGTCATATTTGGACATCAAACATTGGATTTAGAGAGGGGGGGGTCAAATTGACCCCCCCACCCCAGAGTATCCTGGTTTTCAAGTACCCCAACAGTGATAGGGGTCCCTTGAAATTACTTCCATTTCATGCTAAAAACAAGCTGCAAGAATAAATTAAAAACTTAATTTTGAAGAGTTCATTTAGTGGACTAAATATGACTCAGGTGGAGGAAGGGTCTAATTCTAGCCTGATTTTACAAATAACAGTTTTCAGGTGAGAAAATGGTCTGATTTTGAAACCACAAAATTTGACCAAATTAAATTTCAATTTATGCTGTCTCATTTTTTTATTAGAACAAAATTTTGCAGAAATGAATTAAATTACCAAATTTCAATATATAACCAATTTCGAATTCCTGCAAATCAAATAGTTTAATGACTGATGACTGTATCTATCTATCTGAACATTTAAGCTATAATTTAGCATGACAAATGAGCACACATAAAAAATTGAAAATGCAACTTTTGCTTAAACCCTTTTTTTCTTAAACCTAACAAAAGCTTTTCAATCAAAACTTTTCACATTTCAATAAGTTGTGAGTTTATTGTCAAAAAATACAACGTAATCCTTAACCGCAATTGATGTAAAATGTAAAATGAATCTAAAATTTTTGGAAAATATTCCCGCAATCTCAATTTTTGAAGGTTTTTGAATTTATTTCATCCTAAATCGCTTTATTTTGTATCTTTTGTAAAATAAATAAAAAATGTAGAATTGTATTTTTCTGTATCGGTGGGAACTAAAAACCATTGGAATAATTGTTGTCTTCTTTCTTTTTGTTATTTAATTTTCATTCATTTTATTCATCATTTTCATATTAATATATTAGTTATCAAATTCCGCGCAATATTCGCAATATTCGCAATATTCGCAAAATATAAAAGAAAGAATGGTAAACACTCCACAGTTTTATGTTAACAACTGTAATCAATAATAAAATTTAAAAAGTTAGAAAACTAAAAATATTTTAGAGAAAATGGAAGCCTTCGTGTTGAATCTGTGTCTACTGATTGGATTTCAGGAAAAGAAAACATGTTTTAATTTTAGAGGCCTTCCACTCTTAAAAAACTGTAGAAATGTTCCTTCCTCTTCCACCTGGAAAGTTTGTGGCGCAAGGGAGCGGGGGAAGCTTACCTACCAGGGCGAGAAGCGTTCAATAGATTTGAATTCAATCGCGTTTCGCTAGTGGGGGTAGTGGTCAAGTAGGCCTATGATAGGCCGGGTTTACTGTAAAAAGTCTGACCGCGCCATCAAAGTTTAAACTGAACCGGCATAAAATAAGGTCGGGTCGGTACTTGCTGCGCGCCTAAAGGCCGGTACAAGGGGTTGGTCCGGTTCAAATTCAAATTGACCATAGTTCACCGTGGTTTTGATCCATAGTCCAGCAATCTGTAAACTGGTTCATTTTTCTATTTATGCTTTATTATTTAAACAGCATTCACCGACAAAAAAAAGTAGAAAGAAGAATAAATTTTCATTTTATTTTGGTCAAATTGAGAAAGTTACAGCCTGCTGGGAAAAGGACCGTACTGTTAAATCTGCATGAGCTGTTCAATCCTTTAAGAATTCATCTTTAAATATTTTGTATGTGCTGCACCACGTTCATTAAAAGGACTGCATCTAGCGTAAATTGAAGTGACCCTATCACAAGATATCAACACCCTGATTTAAAGGTTTGTACCCTTAAAAACCTGAAATTATCAATAATGTGAAAGATATTGTCGTTTTTCTAGGTTAAAAGTATTTAATTTTGATCTAGTCCCTCTTTGTTTTTCAACAGTAAAAATTACAAGTCAAGCATGGCAGAGAAAATAATTAGTTTTCAAAATTATAAATACAGATATTTAATTTATACTTGACCAAACAAGCATTTCAGGATACCGTTGCGAATCGGGCTTTGCCATCTTTGCAAGGAGGGTAACTTGAATTTACACGTACACTCACTTAAAGAAAATAAACTAAATTCTCAAATATATAGTGGGAAATTATAAATTTAGCAAATTCCACCGAACCTAGTTTGATATCTGATTTAGAATATGATTTCTCAATAAATGCACCGTTTTCTGAGTAATCTCTGCTAATTATAAATTTGTTGCTTCATGAAAATCTAAAATATTGCAGTGATAAACAGAAAACTAGAATATAAAGTCGACATTGAAATATTTCTGAAGTGCATTTTATGTTGTTACAAAGCAATAGTTATACTAGCAAGTTATTAAATGACTTATGAAGTGAAATGGGTCTGTTTACACTGCTCAATTGTTGTGCCTTATGTTCAATTGGACTATTAGAAGTCATAACTTGAGTCTAAAAGTCGTCTTCCCAATCCAGAGTTTTCTGGTTCTCACTGTATTACTGTCGGAAATCTGGAATGAATCTGCATTAAGTTTGAGCTAAATAAAGTTAAAATAATCCATCCTAAGAAATGTTTAATTAAAAAACTGTTAAAAATATCACATTTTTCTTCTTTTTTTAATTAAATAAATTTTATTTATAAAAAGATATTTATTTATTCAATTAACATCCATTTAAAATTTCTTTTAACATTTAAATTTTTGTTAATATAGACTTAATCTTTATTAATCTAAATAACTGGAATTGTAAAAGTTTGTAATGTATTTAGTCCTAAAATTTTTAAATTTTATTATTTTATTTTTTTTGTTTTCTTTAATAGAGAAACGAGTTCTAAGAACTATTCCTGAGGTCATTCTCAGCAAAGGAAACATTAAATATTATATCATTTATTGAGATGAGATTATATTAGATTATCAAGTACAATTATAGGTGGCAACAGAGAAATGAATCAATTATACACGACGTCACACGCGTAAAATATAACAAGGAAAATTAAATTTTCTGACATTGGTTGACATGTTTTTCAAAATTAAATAAAATAATGTTAAAAGAGAAACTTAAGAACACATAAAATGAAACTTATTTTACTGTAAGATAAGCACTTTATTCTAAAATTATCAATACTATTAATAATTTTGTCAAACACAAAACCTGAGTTGACACTTGTGACGTCAGAATACAGCTGTACTGAGAGTTGCCATCTATTGTACTAGAATTATATTTGCGTCAAACTAAAGTAAATTTCAAGTTCTATTGAAATCTTGTATGTTTTCAATCATTAGAATTACATGTTTGAATTTCTTATATGTA
This sequence comes from Eurytemora carolleeae, assembly GCF_000591075.1. Taxonomy (NCBI): domain Eukaryota; kingdom Metazoa; phylum Arthropoda; class Copepoda; order Calanoida; family Temoridae; genus Eurytemora; species Eurytemora carolleeae. Next base: position 298,350 of record NW_019397116.1, read on the forward strand.
ATCGGATATACTTACTTTTTCATTCTTGTATGTACAATCAAAACAAAAGGAGGTAAACGGTCACAAAGTCGTACACGAAGTGTAGCAAAATTTGTCTCTTTTCTGTCTAGTTTGCAATTAATGGAGTACAACAATTTTAAACATGGTTCACATCGGATTAAAGTTTAAAATACAAAAAAAAATTAGTAGATTCAACTGTAAATAGAATAACAAGTATTCTCAGAATAGAAAAAGTAATCTTTGAAGAAAAAAAATTGCTGATATTTTGAGTTCACGCCATTTTTATTTAGAATTGATTTTAATATTCCAATATTGAAATGTTCGGATTACAGAGGGGTTTGTTATCTTTTTTATTCTTCTAATTTGGCTCTACTCTATGCTAAGGTATCTCTTTGATTTTATTTATGCTTAAAGGGACTGTATACGTAATTTAGAGTGAATTTATATTTTAAGAGTGGCATGTCCGAATTACAACGATACCCTTTAAACCTGGCCTATAATGTTATCCTTGTCCTTGAACCAATTGTCCCTAGTGTGAATAGATTGAATGTAAAATGTGTTAATTTTAAAATAGAAAAAAAATATTTCTCCATCATCGAATCACACAAATAGGCACTCTTTATCCTTTTAAAAAATATTTTTAGAAATTTAAGTTTTTCAATCTAAAACTAGTATTCACATTTCATTTTTTTCGTCTCTTCTCTTATTTTTGTTTTATTTTAGATTTTTTAAAATCTGGCGAGATATTCTTAATTTTACAGGAGATACTGCTGTTAAAACACAAGGTAATCTTTACTACAGCTACTCCTGTATACTGTAATCTTTACTACAGTTACTCATGTATACTGTAATCGTTACTACAGTTACTTATGGATAGTTTTTAAAAGAGATTAATTAAAATCTCTTTTTACTAAAATCATTGTATTTGTTGAAAGTCAAAAAAGTTATGGGAAAAAAATGTTTAAGACGTATTTAGCGTTTTACTAGAAAAACAATTAAAAAAACTTTTAAAAAAACAGTTTATAAAAGTATGTTTTTCCAATAACACAATTAAGTAATTAAGAAAGGTAAAGTTCTCACCAGTAATGGCAAATTGCAATTAGAAGCTAATTAAAGTAATTAATGTGACTTTGCTCACCCATTAGGGCACTTTAATAATAGATTTTATTATATTGCTTAAAAAGTTGGGTATAGCTCAAACTAAAATATATTGCACGCAAGACTGAAATCTTGTATGTTTTAAATTATATTCTTAACTTCTTTTTTTAAGAGCTATTGAGAAGAACAAAAATGTTTTGAAAGATATCTCTTAAAATTGTGCATAAAATCAATGCTGAAGGAGCAATTCGCGGTTACAAAGTCGTAACATGAATTTCTTCTGAATAGTTTATTTGAAAAAAAAGATTTACACTGTCGTAAAGTGCGATCTTTTACTCCATCTTGTAATAACGTATTCTATTTCTAAATTATCCGTTAATTGGATGTTATCTATACCTACTCTTCTAGCCTTATTAGCTTTATCATTATTATTTCCGAACTTGTAGACAAAAGAAGAAAAAAACTTTTTGTTAAGATTGGAAAATAAACATTTTACATTTTCAAGCATGTGGTATCTTTCAATTTGTAATATTTTTTTACTTTCCAAAAGATTTGAGTAGAAGATAAAATAAAATAATACATTTTGTAGCCCATAAAGTCGACA